>NC_134840.1:111480829-111780829 GCF_965363235.1 Mytilus galloprovincialis | reverse complement strand
GCTTGGGACATAAAGTGCAAATAGTTTAAAACCAATTATGCAAATAACACGTTTCTGTCATACATTTTGATTATTTGGTAATTTTTTGAATTATTCTTTTGCAAATGTCTTTAAATTAAAATAATAATGTAAAGCACTATATATTTTTTTACGCATTCACAATTTGTTTTGAACCGATGTTATCGACAACGTCTAACAACGTTTATAGTTCCATGACGTCAGAAGAGTACCACGTTTATCTCACATGTGAAATTGTCGGTTCACCTGGAAATCAATGTTATTCTTGCAATCAATGTAATAAAAGGTGATTTAAAGTAATAAGGTAATGATGAAAATTTGTAAAATAAATGAAACTTGATTTCAAATCGACAAGTTGACTGTCCCTTTGGTATCTTTCGTCCCTCTTTTAGACGAAACGCGCGTACTAAATTTAATCCTGGTACCTTTGATAACTATTTAGCTATACCGGATAATACAATTGACTAAATGACGACGACCCACACATACAAATTAGGAAGAATTAATAGTGTTCAGAGACAGAGAAAATTAGACTGTATAAATATCTGCCGTTTAACAGAAGTTTTAAAAAAATCATTTTCTGATTACTTGCAATTGAAAAACTCAATATAAAACTTACAAAACATTTCTGTACACAACATTCATTTGAAATGTGTAAATGATGTTTGTTTAGGGTTTTGAATAACTCATTTACATAATTAAACATAATTATTTTGACAATTCGAAGTTTAAAAACATAAATTAACCCCTTATGTTTATAAAATAATCATAGTCAATTGGGTGTTTATTTTGTAGCTTAGAAAATTAATTAATTCAATCATGTAAAAATCCTTTAAGCGTTTTTTTTTTTATGTATTTTAGAAACTGCTATTTATATACATTAGTATGACTTTTTTTAATTTTGTGATTCTAGGCGGAAAAAGGCTTATGCAATTGCTTTTTCTGTAGCTATAAAACAAAATTAGTTTTAAAGTCAGTAAAAGTCCAATGACAATAGTGATATTTGAGACCTCCATACAAAAAAAGGTTGTTCAATTTCCTCGACATCCGTGTTCGTGAGTCCTTAACATCTCTTTTTGTTTTAAGGTCATTTAAATTTTATATTGGTTGATCATTGCACTTTTACTATAACTTATATGAAGGAGGTCAATCTATTTCTTTTTTTTTTTGCAAATGCTAGATGATGGTAAATATTTGAAATGCTTCTTAAAGCTCTTTTAAGAAATTGTTCGGGTTAGACATGAAGATGATAACTACAAACTGCATATATTTCTTTTAATTTGGGATACAAGGAGTAAGGTGAGAAGTAAAGTTAACTACATTGGTCTCTGTACATGATTTATTCATTGGTGAAAAAGTCCCTGAACCAAGAAAAGCTATGAACTATTGCAGGAATAACCAGCAATTATTGTCGAATAACTGTAAACCACCAATATTTTATTTGGCCTCTTTCTTTAAGTATTTATTTATATATGTTAGCGGCAATACGTGAAATTAGGCATTAAGCTTAAATCCTAGGCAATAAGCTAACGCTTAGTCATTAAGTTATTGCCTGAAATTTCTAGGCATTAAGCATGTTTCCTGAAATCTGATGATGATTATTCAGCTTATTGCCAAACATCATTTCAGGCAATATGTGAACTTTGCTATGTTTGCTTATCTTCCAAATACAACATGTAAATTCGTTGAAATGTTCTTGATAAATAACGTTTAAAAATTATATTTCAAAAATTTGATATAAACTTATATACTAATTCTAAGTATTGTATCGTATTCAGATCAAAAGTACTCGTATTTCTTTGTGATATTTTCTTTCAATTGTCAAGCTGATTTTAGTTGGTCAAAAATACGCAACTGAAGATAAGAAATCACATCATTTATCAATCTCGTTGATTGGATATGTAAATTTTCGTAAATATCCAAATTTTTTCTCACTTCTTTATCTAGAATATAAGCATTTAAGAGAAATTCTCTGTAATAACCAAAATATTTCGGCACGCACTAAAAAATAATTGTTTTAGACTTAGTTCATTAGAGCCACATGAGGTTAACAAAAAAGTTACTACACTTAACCCCATTTGTTTCCTTGGTAACAAAACTCAAAGTGGCAAAAAAGAGGGAAAAATGCTGTGTTTACAAATTTTGTCTAATAATATAGAATTTCATACATTTGATACTTTTTTTCAGTTTAAAAAAAAAGAAAAAAATGTGTTCAACAGTAAACTTTCTTAAAAAAATTCTATTTAGCTAAAATAGGGTAAAAAGTGCAATAAAAGGGGGATTTAGAGTCTTTTTGATCAGGTGTTGTAAAAAAATGCAGCCATTTCTGATATTGTTGATTATATGAATAGAGAGAATGGATTACAGTTATACAAGAAAAGAAAAAAAAATAGTGATAAAACTGACCAAATCAGTTCTAGGTTAGAACTGTTCTAGCTACAAATGTCTAAAAGGTGTCAGAATGACAGTTCTACATACTGGCCTAGAACAGTTCTCCTGACCGCTTCTTACAGATTTGATGAGAGGTTAGAAGTGATCTCCACTGTATATTGGAAACACAATCGCAAAGAAATATGTAAAACCGGCATATTATTAAAGACCATAGCATTAAACAACCTGATAATGGCTATGTTCAAATTTTCCATGATTCCATGACTATACTTTTACTTCCATTTTGTGGAAAGAGAGTAGCAGTCAAACCCGTGTTGTCCAAACAATTTTACAGAAGAGGACTGTTTAATTGAATCGATTTCAAATTAAAGTAAAATTTGAAGCTATATTTTCTTATATAGTGTTCCCAGATCACCTTAAGATAATTTATATTACTGGCTTCTAATTTAGTTTGTTTTCACAATAGCTTGTTTTCCACATAAACAGCAAAGTGACAACGTTCGCGTATTTACAGCTAAGGTTATTTGAATTAATTATAATGCGGCCAGAGGTATGGTTCTTGGTCACTGAAAGCTAATACATCGACAATCACAGGGTGATACTGGCTGGTCAAAATTATATATTTATGATATACTTACTACATGGACGAGGAACAATAAATTAACAATGGCCAATTGTCTCCACAAAGGTGTAAGACTATCACAAGGTACAAGTGTTAGCAAAAAAAAAACCCTGATATTATTTGATGCAATTGATATTCAAACTTCAGTTCTTATCAATCGAATATGTACAAAATATACGTTAACTTCGAAAGTTTTTTTTTATTTTTTTTTATTTTACTATTATTTTCTGTTTAGGCATATAGCTTAATGCCTGGACAAAATTTTCAGGATTTAGAGGGGAAATTCGCGATATTTTACTTATGGTTTAAATATGTCCATTATGACATAAAATATATATTCACAAAGTGTTATCGCTATATGTGCAGTAATAAAGGAGAATTTCAATAATTAAAGAAATAAATATTAACTACTTCCTGTAGGTCGTGACGTTTTCTCCTTGTTTTGCATCCCGGGATTTAAAATACAATCATAAGAAGTCTGGCTTTATTATAATATTTTAACGTTATCGTAAGCGCACCGATGACTAATGCTATATCTTATAACCATCCGATAATAAGAAAATACAACGCACAGACGTACATTTGCTCACATTCATTAGATAAATTTTCTATATTTACTATGTATATTTCGATTTATTTTTGTAGACAGCACAAGAAATTATTATTATTACTTTTTTGCTTTAATATATGCTTTTTCAGACTGTTAAAGTGATTAAAATAAACTATATAATTTAAACTGTAAAGACAATATATAGGTTTACGCTTATTGACCTTTTACTATCTACGCTATGATTAGGTTTATGCGATGTGTGTACTATTCACATCACAATACTTGTGAAATGCCTGTAAAAATGTATAATGTTATTTGCAGATCGGTAATTAGCTTTGCCTCTAGGGCACACCGTGCCAGGTCTGACTGTCTATTCAGATGAGTGGATTATGAGACAGGATGTATCGTTTAATACACAAATTTAAAATACATTTTCAAGGTGTTGACAAATTCCAGTGAATCGCCGTGGAATTATTTAATTACATCTGTTGGTAATATTTTATTTGAAGTCAAATAAGTTACTAAACTCATAATTGAACCGGTTAAAGTCTGGAAATTAAATTAAGTTGTCGGAATCAAATGATATCATGTACACTCTAATCATTTATCTATGTTTTTAAAAAAGGGAAAATAGAACTAGTTTTACAAAAGCATTTGAATTGTCCTAAATAGGCACAATGAGTACAGGAACACTTAAATTTAGGCATTTGAAAGCCATGATCAAATGAAAGGTGTACCTGTATTACATTTTTACTTCAAGCGTTTGGCATTAGATTTTAGCTGAGACTACTATAACACATAGTCTCAGATTTTAGTGAGGTCGCAAGGGTTAATTTTATGAAATATTATAGATTATTTGATATCATTTGGATAATGAAAGGAGTTATACTATAAAATCACATAAATTTATTACCAATACACTCGAGATCAAAGGTTGGTAATTTTGCTGATCCAGTTAACTTCTACTCACATATTTTTTTCGTTTGTTTTGTTTTTTTATATTACAGGGTTTTATTTAGGTCTCTTATCTCGTTAGATAGTGGAAGATATTAGCAAGCAAAATCGAGGGAATTGTGCAAATGATGATACAAGCATGAAAATTAGTACGAAGTATTATTGTTATATACTTTTTACGAAAAAAGTACTGGCCATAAAAAAAATCATTTTTCTAATATGGCCACGGCCTTTTTTTTAAAATGGCTGTTTTTGCCAGTTCGAAAATACTTATTTTTCTGTCAAACTTTTTATTTGACCTTCTTTTTGTAAAAAAATATTATTAGGTTTGATGGTTACATTCCTTCAGATGTTACGTATATACTAGGAATACATATTTGACATGTCAGGGTTTGCGCATGCCCGAAAATGTAACAAACTTCACACATTAACATTTGAACTATTCACTAAATACTGTAAAGCGGGTTATTTTTGCGGGGTGTAAATTTTGGCTTATTTTCGCAGATACAACAAAATCGCCAAAAATAAATCTCTCCAAACTAGAAGTGTACATACAAAGGTATTGATAAAAGTTTTCAATTCGCCAAAATAATAACCGCCAAAATATTTCGCATTATTTATTCAATGAAAATCGCGAAATTTTACACCTGCGAAAATAACCCGCTATACGGTACTTATTGCTTTTGGATTGTTAATGAAATTATGAATTGGTTTGATGAAAGTATTTAAGGTTATGAAACACATGCGTTTCATCATTTTTGCGCATGCGCAAACTATTTATAGACACAAAGACCGATTTGCACGCTTTACCAGGGCACACTGATGTAAATCGTACATATCGTAGTTCGTTTAACAGACGAGGACTTGGATTTCGTAAACATATCTTGGTCGTCATTGCATTGCCCAAAAAATGTATGTTCATTTGTTCAAGTAAGTGTAACATCTATGCTGTCCCTTTTTAAAAAAAAAAACCTCCATTCAGTTGCAATGACCAAGCATTCGATGGATAAGGTAAAAAAAATTATTTCTAAACCCCGAGCAAACATCAATAAAAGCTGCAGATCAACCACTTTTGGTATTGGCTATTCAATTCAGTGGGAATATCCAGATTATTACGGAGAAGATAAGCTAATCGTCACATTTGGTAGATGGTACATTGAATTGGCTTGTTTTGAAATTCTGGATGATATTTTAAGTGGTACCCCGTTAGTGGATGAACATGTGCTCTCACTGAAGCAGATATTGCAACACATAGAACGGCATATTATTTGGATGTATGTTTAAATAGTAATTTCGTTAACGTAAGACCAGCAAATTGTTTTCTAATATCTCAATTAACCAAGCACAAAACAGAATAATGCAATTGTGAAGGGCGATGTATTTCATAGGTTTAACCGAAGATCCTTATAAGACGATGGATGGTAGCTGGACCAGACGTCAGTAGATTGGTAGATGAATTTGAAAGATTTAGTGGTTTGAGTAATTCTACAACAGATGAACGACACCATGAAGACTCTACGTATACACAAAAGGATTTCTTTCGATAAACGTCAAAGGCTGTCTAAAGCGATTAACGAATTTGGAAATCTCTAGAACAGTCGTTCAATTCATTTCAATTAAAAGTTTTAATGCCAAATACACTTGACAGTTTGTGACATATAACAACAACAACATGAACAAAAACAAATGAAAACAATAACTAAGTGACTCAATATATATATATATACAACTCGTCTAATCATCAACCCAACAATGTTAAATCTGTAAATTTGCTTTCGCAAATTTTTGGTTCTTCCCTCGCCGGGATTCGAACCCATGCTACTGTGATATCGTGACACCAAATCGCCTGCACTGCAGCCGTCCCGCTAGACCACACGACCACCTGGGCTCTAAAAATAGAGCTTTCGCTGGCCGTGTGTTACCTTTCCACGTCAGTTTTAATCTAGCGGCGTACTGCAGTACATGACATATAAGGCATGAAGATGTTATTGTTACAGATCAGCTAAATTATCTATAGTAAAGGATCCTACAAATTAATGTAAGATACAGTCACAGAAAATAATTATATTGATAAGTACGTCTGAGTCAGTGACAACCCTACAACAGATGTAGCCATCGGATCGCCATCAATGATGGTAATACATGGCTGTGTACATAATGTATATACAACTCGTCTAAACATCAACCCAACAATGTTAGATCTGTAAATTTGCTTTCGCAAATATTTGGTTCTTCCCTCGCCGGGATTCGATATATATATAAATACGCCTGAGTCAGTGACAACTCTACAACAGATTTATCCATCGGATCACCAGCAATGATGGTGATACATGGCTGTGTATATTATGTATATACAACTCGTCTAAACACCAACCCAACAATGTTAGATCTGTAAATTTGCTTTCGCAAATTTTTTGTTCTTCCCTGGCGAGATCTAACATTGTTGGGTTGATATTTAGACGAGTTATATATAAGAAATGCTAAGAATGTAACTTTAACACACTAATGAGGGGTATAAAATTAGATGTTATATTTTATATATTATTCACGCAATATTTCGCTAAACAAATTAGCTTCATCGGGCGTGTGCATCTATCTAGGTGAAATCGGATGCAAGACAAATAATATCTTTGTAGCTTGACGGCTACACAATTTTTTTTGTAAAAGTTTAACATATTGATTGATGGGGTATATAAAACATATTTTTGCCGTTTATTGTACATAACAATTTTTAAATCTAAACAAATAGTTGTTTAAGTTAAATAGAATGAAATTCATGATTTATTCCTTTGGTTTTGGGTAGAACTGTTTTTCATCCCTCTCATTAAGTCCATCATGTTCAAGAGTACGTATCTGATGCATCCAGAACCTTTCTCTCTTTTTTTTTTCTCCTTTCGGAGTCCCAATTTTGGTTTACCTCAATTATTTGAAAGGTGATATTATCAAAAGTATGTCCTGTTCTTGAGAGGTGTCTCGTAATTGGACAGTTTCTTCCTTTTGTATTGAACGACCGGTGATTGTTAAGTCTGATGTTGAATTTAGTTTCTGTTTCACCAACATACTGCAGCTTGCAAATTCCACAAGTAAGAATATAAATACTATTTTCCGTTTTGCAATTAGATGTAACATAGATGTTGTATCGCTGCTTTGTTACTGTGCTGCTGAAAAAGTGGTCAGTGTTGGCAGCTTTACAGCACTTACAATTGCTTCTACTGCATTGTTTGTAACAGCCAAATTAAGAAGTTTCTTGTTTCTTTACTTTTGATGTCACAAGTATGTCTTTGAGATTTTTCGGTCTGCGATAGGCAATAACAGGAGGTGATAGAAAAATTTCTTTTAAGGAAGAGTCATTTTCGATATGACGTCAGTGCTTTCGGATAGTAGATGACATATTTGTCAAATCGGGATGGAAGGTTATAACTCAATATATATATATATATATATACAACTCGTCTAAACATCAACCCAACAATGTTAGATCTGTAAATTTGCTAGGTTGTCGTGTGGTCTAGCGGGACGGCTGCAGTGCAGGCGATTTGGTGTCAAGATATCACAGTAGCATGGGTTCGAATCCCGGCGAGGGAAGAACCAAAAATTTGCGAAAGCAAATTAACAGATCTAACATTGTTGGGTTGATGTTTAGACGAGTTGTATATACATTATGTACACAGCCATGTATCACTATCATTGATGGCGATCCGATGGATACATCTGTTGTAGAGTTGTCACTGACTCAGACGTACTTAGATATATATATATATACAACTCGTCTAAACATCAACCCAACAATGTTAGATCTGTAAATTTGCTTTCGCGAATTTTGGTTCTTCCCTCGCCGGGATTCGAACCCATGCTACTGTGATATCGTGACACCGAATCGCCTGCACCGATATTGAGTTATATAATGAAATTGTTAACTCTGAAGAAGGTAAGATATGTATATAAACTCAAAGATATTGGGTCTAAACAATACGAAGATCTTTTGAAGCAAATGCAAATCAAAGGAAAACCTGCTTTACTAACAAGATAAAAAAGAACAATTTTTGGCATATATACTAAATTTAGACCTGGTATCTATGATGAGATTATTTACTATTATAGCTGTAAAAAAAATCTGGAAATGTCTTTGTTAAAAAAACTGGAGAACATGAAAAGTAATTGAGATCTCTTTTCTAGAATTTACATTTCTTGTCAAAGGAGACATTTTGACTTGGAAGATTACTTTATGCATGAAAACCAAATTGCTCCTCTGTCTTTGTCTAAGGATATCATTTTAAACAGTTGAATTAAATCGCAGCAAATATATATACTTAAACATTGTGCGATTTGCCATCAACTTATCCAAATTCTGATGCATTTATCGTTGGGAAATTCCAGGACAACTACGTGCACACATATTTGTCATACTGCCTTGTATAAAATATTGCATTGATAAGTTTTCAAGAGAAGACATTGTATTTGTTGTTTACTAAATGAATAATTTTAAATCTGGAACAAGATAAAGACAAGGTGCTGGTGCTAGACGAAAAGTTGTTGGTTCGGGTAGAACGCAAAGGGTTTGAAGTAATTGTCTTTGTGAAGATGACAACACAATGGAATTGTTCAAGTTTCTTACCGACAACATTGCTGTTCTAGAAAATAATGAAAATGCTAATGTTACTCGAGGTGAAAATAGTCTTTGGAATTTCAATACGGATACTTCCCAGATATCCCCTTGTAACCACGAAGTAGCAGATACTCGAATGTTTGTTCATGATAAACCTGCTGCTGAAAATGGTGGATAAAAGTTATTTTAAGAAGTACTGACACCTTTGTAGTAGTATTAGGAATGGCAGAACTCGAAAGTTTAGATATTAACAAATTTTGGAGAGGTTTTTGAAGGAATAAAGAATTTCAATGGCTTCCTGTTTATGACATATCAAATGCGTTTGGTGCTCGTGTATCTGCGTTTCCTTCCTTCTATGCATTCTGTGTCAGCAGTTGTTGGGAAAGTTTATAGGTCAGGTAATTTTTTATGAAAACACCGACATGGACATCATAGAAGCATTTTTAAATAATATCTGGCAACATCAACGACATGTATTTCATGGACACTGGATTTGTATGGAAAAAAAACAATGACAGTTGGAAACCAAAATTGATTTCTTTGGCTGCCGTTACATACTCCAGCTGTGTTGGTAACTGTAAATGCTACCATTCTGACCTTCCTTGTACGGGGTTCTGTATTGTCAACTGTCAGATGATTATAAGATAAGCAACCTGTCTGTCTAACCATTTTAGGTATTTGAACTTAACAAAGTAAGTGATATCTCTTGTTAATTAGAAGAAAAAGAAAATTTGACATTTTCAACGTATTTGGCCGCCATTGTGGAACCGAAAGTCACTTTATCATCATTTATGTATTGTTTATTCGTACTTTAGGAACTATTATCTACTTTTTATCAAAACTTACATTGGATTATACCTTTACACTGCTTTCAAAGGATTTACAAAATGCTGTTAATGGGATATGACGCTATTTGCAACATTAACGGTGGCCATCTTGAAAAAATGGATTTTTTTTTAATGGCCAGCAACTGTTTTTTTTTCAATTTTTCGTTTAGTCAACCTTTATACCAAATTTCATGCTTGTATCACGATTTGCACAATTATTTCCATAATATCTCCAACTAAGACGACAGCAAACCTTCACAGTATATTCTGCATTTGTATAGTCCGAAATTTACTAATTGATATTCTTATTTCACATTTAGTATGAATGAACAATTATAAAAAAAACGGCATTCATTTTGAAATATACCATAAATATATCTTTTCTAGATTGAAAATGTAGTCACATATGTGAAGGTATAAACGGGACGAACTGATTAGACTGGTTAGTCAACCGTTCGAATACCCGAATATGTCAATTTTACAATACCCCGGTAATTACAGGTATTAAGCCATGCTGATTACAAGAAGACACGTTTTTGAACGTTGGTCAAGCTATTAATTAGGTAAAAAAACCCAAAAAGCTATAATAAACGTTAGAAAAAAACTTTAAAACAACTTTTTCAAAAGAGATCTCAGTTTATAATTCCTCAACAATAGTATCTCCGAACTTTTTTCACTTTATTGAGACTACTATAACATTAGTATAGCATAATTCCTATATAATACTTGATACTGTATCTCGGTTCCAAAAATGTAAATTAAATGACGAGCTAAACAAAATACGATCTTATGTCATTTACAGCTTTTTAACCTTACTTCAGTATTGTATGCTGAATACTTAAACCTCTAAAAAAAATAAGATGTCTTGTAAAGTATTTTTTGAAATATTCTTATCAATCTTAGTAAAGCATTACTTCATTTGATGATCTTTGACACTATGTAGGCTTCTTTCATTATTTGGTCGGGTAGAACATCCATCAGCTTATTTTTACACTGATTAACGGACATGTCATGCTGGGTACTAGGACTTTGTGGTAATTAGATATTCATTAGTTTTCAAGTTTCACTTATCTAGACGAATAAACCATTAAAATTTTGGAAATATGTTTATTTATTTAGGATGAACATAATATCATTTTTTAATTTTTTGGCGAATCTATGATTTAATAATAATATCTAACATTATGTAGGCAATAGACTTATTGCCTAGGCGTTAGCTTGTTGCCTAGGATTTAAGATTGATGTCTAATTTCACTTATTGCCGCTAACATATATAAACCGCACAAAATAAGCACATCCAATATAAACTGAATGATTGGTGCCAAAGGGAGACATTTTATATAGATATAAGAATATGTGGTATGAGTACAAATGATACAGCTCTCTATCCAAGTCACAATTTGTAAAAGTAAACCATTGTACTAGTACATGTAGGTCAAAGTACAGCCTTCAACACAGAACAGTCTTCGGTCACACCGAACAGCAAGCTTTAAAGGGCCCCAAATGACAAGTGTAAAAACATTCAAACAGGAAAACCAACGGTATAAGCTATAGAAAGGAGGAACGAAATATACCAGAGGACAGTCAAACTCATAAATCGAAAATAAACTGACAACGCCTAGCTTAAAATGAAAAAGACAAACAAACAAAAGGACACATAACTCAACATAGAAAACAAAGAACAAGCAACACGAACCCCACCAACAACTAGAGGTGGTTTCAGGTGCTCCGGAAGGGTAAGCAGGTCCTGCTCCAGATGAGGCACCCCTCGTGTTGCCTTATGTTATAACACATCCGGTAAATAGTATAATTAGGTAGATCACATTCATAAAAGGGAACGGGATTGTTGATACGACATAAAGAACATATCTTATATCATTTGTGAAACGGTTATTCTATAACAAAGACTCGTGATGGCGTCCGTAGAATTTACGAAGAGATGATTTCAACTTCACCATTTGGAACTCTTACTTTAATAGATTCTTTGTGAGCAGCAACCCTCTATCAAGAAAATCATGATAGGAAATGCAAGCACGGGAATATCGTATCAATAGGGAGACATATATCCCGTATTCAGGTGCTGCTGGAATATTGCTACTTAGAAATAGAAAGTTCACAAGGCTAAAATTATCCCTCTTGTCGTAAAGTTTTGTTTTCAACAGACCCTCATTGTCAATTTCTAGATGTGGGTCAAGATATTAGGCCAACTAAATTGTGTCTGTTGTATTATTTATCTTTAGTTCGATAAGATACATGCGTTCAATATAGTCACCAAATTTTGAATTATTTAGTGAAAGAACGTCATCTATATAGCTGAAAGTAGATTTGAAGGATATTGGTTTCTTCTTATCTTTCTTCCTCAGAAGTTCCTGTATGAAGTCAACCTCATAATAAGGAAGAAACAAGTCTGCAAGAAGAGGGGCACAATTAATTCCCATTGGAATGCCGACAGTCTGTTGAAACACGTCCTCCGAACGTAACAAATATGTTGTCAATAAAAAAATCAAACATCTTGATAATGTAAGTTTCAGAGAATCTTTTGTTTGAATCAAGAGTTATCCTTTACAAAGTAGGATTTATCCCTCCTTAAGACAAGATACTTGTATATACGTTGGCCATTCTTTTTTATGAAACAAAGCAATACCAACTCTTTCAATTTGTCTTTTAGTTTGGAATGTGGAATACTTGTGTAAAGTGTAGAAAAGTCAAATGTTTTTATACTATTTCAAGATGAAAGAGAGTTAGATGTTATGTACTCTAAAAGATCTTTGAAATTTTTAAGTATCCACATTTGATTCACGCCACCTCTAGAATAGGCAGTTTTACAATAACTTTGAAGCCCGTCTTTGATTGCTGACAAAATATATGTTATTAATCTAGAAAGAGGTTTCGTGGAGCACTTGGAAGACCCATCAATACACCGTTATTTGTAAGGACACTTACGTAGTTTAGCTTTCTATCCAATACAATGATGGAAGATCAAGTTCTTCATCTTTGGTTAAAATTCCGAAGGAACATAGAACAGATCTATGATTATCCAGGATTACCTCTTTGGGAAGTGTCGTGAGGGTATATGTTGAGTTTCCAAGTGAACTGTCAATACATATTTCGTTCATCAAGCAGTTAATGTACTGAGTTTCACACACACAAACGATGTTGTTTGGGGCTTTATCTGCGGGGACAACAACATATTTGTCATGGAGGTAGGATAAGTGTTTTGCAACATTTGGGTCTTTAAAGATTGACTTTATAAAAAAATAGAAACACTTATGAACCGTATCAACAAATGTTCATATTATAAAAAACTGCTGAAAATATCTCATGATCAACTAACTTTAACAAATAGAAATTACGAGTTCTCATTGTAATCATTGCATGATAAAGCATTAATTAAAGTCATGATTTAAAATATTACCAACAAATGTAAACATTTACAAAAAAAAACAAACTTTAAGAACATTTTAACGGAAGGTCCCCAATCAAATGGCAAAATCAAAAGCTTAAACACATTGAACTAAAGGTAAACATATCAAAAAAAGGGTACATCAGTCATCATTGTGTTATTTTCTTAATCATCCAACCGTTAGCTAAATCTACATGTAAAATACGTGTTACTATATACGAAAGAAATTGTGGTGTGATTGCAAATGGCAAAATTCTTCACAAAAGATCAAATGACCATGCATTTAACTGTCACCAATTATTTCATTGGATTCACGTAACGTATTTGTATTGATGAATCGCTATCTTCAAAACTTTCAATAAATGCTCAATTTGTAAAAGATCGTTGTTTGTAATTGTTGAAAATAACTGAAGAGAGTTCGCTCCTCTTGTTTATAAATGTTTGCCAGATATTTGGAATCCTATTGTTTCATCCATATAGTGCCATTTAAAAATTGACCAGCTAACCCTATTTCTTTCCATTAGTTAAGTTCATAGAGGTTTAAATGCAATCTCTGTTATTTCTGGTAGTTTTTGAAAGAGAACGGTGCTATTATTAATTCATTAAACTCTAGAGAAAATCAAGTCCCGTCAAATTTTCAGTGGCTTATATCTCGAATACAAGCACATGTAGTCTTTTAAACAGCTTATTCATCGACTACATCATTAAGGTTAGATCTTAAAAAAGAATTGTCTTTAATCGTGCAACCTTAAAATGTCCTGTAAGGAGTCAGAAAAAGGCAGTTGTTATCAAACAGTTCGTTTCTATGTATGTTGCTTTTTGATGTTCATCAGTGTTTCTGTTCTTCCGTTGTTTTCCTCTTATAAAAAAGATCGGTTTCCCTTGTTTTTAGTTTGTAAACGGGATTTATTTTTTCTCAATCAAATTATACTTTTGAACAGCGGTTTGCTACTGTTGCCTTTACATAGATATCTATGTATTTTATTTCATCGTAAATTCTGGGGTTTTTTTTTTACATCTAATGGCTTGTCAGCCGTATTATACATTGTTTTTTAAACTATTTTTTTCTCACTTGGAGTTATATAATAGCTATCAAAGGTACCAGGATTATGATTTAGTACGCCAGACGCGCGTTGTGTCTAAATAAGACTCATCAGTGAGCTCAAATCAAAATAGTTATAAAGCCAAAAAGTACAAAGTTGAAGAGCATATATATAAAAGAATATGATTATTTTGTTCTAGAGAAATATATTCTACACATATTGAATCTTCACGTTATATGAGCACGTATGTTTTATTTGCCTTTTTAACATTTTTTTTATGTGAGCATCCCTGATGAGTCTTTTGTAGACGGAACGCACGTCGTGCTCAAATATGAAATTTGAAAAACAAAATAAGCATATGGACAACAGTCAAGAAGGACAAAGTAAAATTATAATTTACATACTGCAGATGATATATATTGTACCTAAATTAACTATAATAGACTATTTTCTTTTCTTTGAACGATACATATATCTTACATCTCTTCCTGCATGATGTTTACATTCTGATGTCAAAAGCGCGATTCTATGCCAGAGTTAATGTTTAAATAACCATTCGGTCCCAGTACTTCAAATGTTTCAATCCTTTATAGGTAGATTAAGCATACTTCATGAATACAATACAAAAATAAGAAAGCAATGAATGAGGTTGTTGAATTTGATATGTGCCTTTTTGTGCTTTTATGTGTAATACTTGTTTGTTTTTATTGTAATTAAGATTATAACACATTGTTGACTGATGTATTCCTATTAAATTGCTTTGTTCACGCTTCGTTGTCAATATAATGGATTGTGATGCGGCTGCATATAAAAAGTAAAATCACAAAAATACTGAACTCCGGGGGAAATTTAATCGGGAAGTCCCTAATTACATTGCAAAATCAAATGACAATATATTTATCCAAAAGTACCAGACTTATAATTTAGTACGACAAAACACATCAAACGAATGGACAACAATTGTCATATACCTGACTTAATACAGGCATTTTCAAATGTAGAAAATGGTGGATCAAACCTGGTTTTATAGCGCTAAAACTCACACGTATACCACAGTCTCACCAAATTCTGTTATATTTACAACGATGTGAGGGGTTTAGCGCTATGAAACCAGGTTTAATTCGCCATTTTCTACGTAAGAAAATGTATTATAACAGTTGTTATTCATTCGTTTGATGTGTATGGGCTTTTAGTTTTGCCATTAGATTAGGACTTATATGTAGAAATTTACTATGAGGATCGGTCGAATACTTTACGACAAAATGGGTGATTTCATCTTCCCAATTGAGACATTTTTATTTCTAAAACAGGAGTTCCAAATGGTGTTGTTGAAATCATCACCTCATGGTTTACCGTTATGGAATATCCTTTATACAGATGATATCGGATATGTTCCTTATATCGTAACTATAATCCCGTTCCCTTTTTACGAATGTGACCTAGCGAATTATACATCGTTGTAAATATAACGGAATTTGATGCAACTGTCGTACAAATTAGGGGTTAAGCGCTATAAAACCAGGTTCAATCCACCATTTTCTTCATCAGAAAATGCCTGTACTAAGTCAGGAATAAGAAAGTTGTTATCTATTCGTGTAATGTGTTTCAGCTTTTGATTTTGCCATTTGATTAGGGATCATTCCGTTTTAAATTTTCATCGGAGTTCAGTATTTTTGTAATATAACGTATTACATCGTAAAAGCTGTCACAGTCCACATGCATTTGCATGTTTTCTCAAGAGCGAAGTTATCAAATACATTAGAACAACAAATAACTTTATAGAAAGAGACTACAAAGAGATTGAAATCGAACAGTACATAAATGAAGCATTATCATGTGATAGATTTGAAGGGCATACGATACAGTAGAGATCCCTCGTTGATTTTTTCTTAAATTTTTTTTAGAAGGTCAATTTTAATGTGTACTTTTCAAATATGCAAAGAAAAAAGTACCTTCATGACTTACTTTTTGAGATAATTTGGTTCGAAATTTGCATATTTGGAAGAAAATCCCTGAAATTTCATAAATTATGACTTTTAAAGAAAGTAACAATACTTTTGAACGAAAAGTCATAACTTAACCGGGTTTTTTGTAAAATATTCCCTTGATCCATGGCATCAACATGTTGAAACAAATTTAAGGTTAAATCAAATCATCATGTTCCGGATTAAGAATGCTATATCCGAAATAAAGAAATTGACCATATTTTTGCGTCTTTTCGAAAGTGCAGAAAACATTTGATCGTTGATTTTTTCCTGAAATTTTGACGGAGTGTTCTTGAAACAGTACTTGATTGATTGCAAAAGAAAAAAAATGGGGTCCATGTGCTTGTTTTTTCAATAATAGCCATATACCTTAATTTTTTACGACGTCTGTCAGTATGGCGCTAAATTACGTTAGATTAAGTTTTAATCGCAACAACGTGGTGTAATCATTCCCGCCGTACACGAGTTCGCTGTCAAGTATATGCAGGTGTTTTTCAAAGCGTTGATACTTATCATAAAAATTTATAAGATGGTTAATCATAAAATGGAAAAACATTTTTGTTAAACATTTACGAAACGAATTTGGACAGGAACCTTTTCATGATAAAAAAAAAGACTATAAAAAAGGATTCTAGCAGATTGCTTTGTCAGATGTACGGCAAAAAAGAAAATCTGATAGAAGTATAAAGGTGCATCGCCGTCCGACATTAGTTCTAAATTGCTTCATGTATACTGTAAGAGGAATCAGACAACATTATTGACATGACAAAATGTGAACCAACTATAAATTAAGTGAGGCAATACCATAAATTGTCAACAGTATAACCTTCAACAATGACAAAACCGATACCGTATCCTTTGATTTTTTTTAACATTCAAAAGATAATCATATTTCCGAAATTTGAATTATAAGCAGTACTTCTTGTTTTATAATAAGAGCTGTTTCGTGCAATTTAACTCATGCCATTACTGCCCCAATCGACCGAAAATGAAGTTGTAATATAATATTTCATAGGAAGTACAGCAGCCGGTATAAGAGAATAATATTGAACGATGTCTTTATCAATAGATAAGTTGCATAGCCTTTTTTACGGCGTATACAGAGAAGACTAGACCAACATTGTTACTTAACCATATTTTTGACGTCCTAATATCACAAGTTACCAGAGTTGTGTCGAATATCGTAGCTGCTGCGTAGTGCTACGTAGATTTTGACTATTAAACGTGTAGCTATAGACTAGCTTCTACATAGATATTGATAGCAACTATGTAGCTGCTACGATATTAATTGATTGATTGTTGGTTGCTTAACGTCCACTGGCAAATATTTCATGCATATTCAGGACGAGAACAAATTCACAATAAATACAATAGGTAGGTCTAGTCACAATATAGGCCATCTGGGGTGATGGTCGGGAAATTTGAACTGCCACCGGAAAATGAGGGTATATTGGATAGGAACAGAAATTTTGCCTTGCAACAGGCCACCTCCGGACCCCTCAAAGAGTTGTTGCACAAAGAGCGTGGCACTCTCTTTACACGAGGCATCGGATTTAACGTCCCCATTCTGACCGGACGTGACTGCGAACTTGATACATCCCACACAGCCAAACGGACGCCCCACTTCGGCAAGCGTTTTACTACCGGTCGGGAGAACGCCAAGTGACCATATTTCTATTCCCCAGTCAACCTTAGGGGGGGGCTACGATATTGAAATCAGCCCTGTAAACATTCCGCTGGAAAACATGTCAACCTACGGTAGGTAGTACCTGGACACATTATTCTACCAATTTTCAAGTCATTGGTTCGACCTACCGGGGTTCGAACCCACGGCCTACCGCACTAGAATCAATGGAACACGGCTAGCATACAACCAGACAATGCTGATCATAATCAGAAAAAGAAACACGAAAGAAATATTTTCAAACAATACCGAAAATATCATAATTTCATACTTTTATTAAAGATAAATAAAAAAATATGAATTGCCTTATACAGTAAAGACTTCCATAGAAAAGTCGCTTCATGACTTTGTTTAAATTAATTATAAATAATTATTATATTTTTGGTCAATGAATTATTTTATCGATTAGCATTTGTTGTTCAGTGAGTTGAAAGTGTAGACATTGGTTAACTATAACGTATCGATTCAAAAATAAACCAAGGAATAAGCCAGCATACTTATTAGCGGTGTTAATACTCATGAGTTACCCTTTTCATCTTTTTATTTCTCTTTAAAGAACTCGTCTTCAACCAGTTTAGTAACGACATTAAGATTTTTTTGATTTTTTGTTATTTTGGTTTGTATTCGGAACACTTTTTTTACCGTCATCGCTATGGTAAAAGCTGCACGTGCTGCAGATTGGATACACTGTATTTAGTGTGACGGTAGATTATTTGAAACTCGAAACTCGAATATTGATAATGTAAAATACATAATTGAAAAAAAATGACACTTCTAAAGTTTGGTCGTCGTTTTAAAAGTGAGGCATTTGCCTCAGTTGCCTCCATTACGCTACGGCCCTAGTACCAGGGGCGTAGCTGCCGTTACGCACTTTCGGCACGTGCCTACACAAAAATGTTTCACAAAATTTTGTTTTATTAAAAAAAAATGATAAACAACGTTATCTGTAGATAAACGCCAGTGAAGTTGTCAAAACTCTTTCATAATCGAATGTCATGTGTACACTAGTCTCTCGTCCTTAGTGAATGGAATGTTGATTTTTTTAATTAGTTGTTTTTAGTTTTTCAACTAGCTTTCCACCTAGTCTTCATCCGACCTACAATAAAACCCTTGCCAATGCTGGTCGTCCGTTTGGTTGTGCAGGATGTATAAATACGCAGTCACGTGTGGTCAAAATGGGGACATTAAACCCGATGCCTAGTTGTAGAGAGAATGCCACTCTTTGAGGAGTTCGTAGTTGATCTACTGAAAGGCAAAATTTCTGCTACTCTCCAATAATCCATCATTTTCCAATGCGTGGCATCTTCAAATTTATAGACCTTTGTCCTGTACGACACCTATTACAGGACCAAGCTCCCTGTTGTATTTAAATCATTGTAAATAAAGGCAACAGTAGTATACCGCTGTTCAAAACTCATAAATCCATGGACAAAAAACAAAATCGGGGTAACAAACCAAAACCGAGCGAAACGCATTAAATATAAGAGAAGAACAACGACACAACACCGAAACGCAACACACACAGAAACAGACCAATCATCAGACAAAACACCACGAGAATAACAAATGTAACATGAAAACCAAATACATGAATTTGGGATAGACAAGTACCGTGCCACGTCTTATCTCAATATCTCAAAAATAAGAGAAAACACAAACGACTCAACGTTAAAATGCAACACAAAGAGAAACGAACAATATTATAACAATGACCATCTTCCTGACTTGGTACAGGACACTTTTAAAGGGGAATAAAAGTGGTGGGTTGAACCTGGTTTTAAGGCATGCCAAACCTCGCACTTTAATGGCGATTGTGATTTTGTCCTGAACTTGCATAAATATTTGACACTGGATGTTTAAAAATCAATCAATCAACTAGCTTCCAGTAATTTTGAGTACTCTCATATATGCGTGTAGTGACCACAATTATTCAAATTTCTAAGCAGGTAGGGATTTTACAGTACAGGATATAAAGACATATGAATATCTTGAATTTTGTTACCATAGTATGAACAGAACAGAACTTTTGCATTAGGCATCGACTATGTGTGTATATGTTTGTAGCTTGGGTGAAGGTTTAAGAATCGAAAGATTGATGGTTGATGTCTAGCCAAAAGGATAGTTTTATTTTATAGTAATATCAGTGTTTACGTGCCTATTTTTTTTTTAATGAAGGATTGCCAATATTTACTATTAATTAAGTTAAACGTGTATATCAGTCAGAACGGATTAGATAAAAAAAATACCAAACCGTGTGTACTGCTCAATTAAAGATATACGCTGATCTACGCTGGGCAATGCATATTGTAAATATTTTTTTAAATATAATTCCATTTGTAATGCGTTATTCAATTCACCAGTCAGATGTTATGGTAAATTATTCATAATTCTTCGAACTTTTCATCATTTATATTATAATTATCATGATTAAATAACCAGTAAATTTAATATTTTTGTACATAAAATTTTGCTGCTAAAACGCTGAAAACCGTTTTCCGTCGGGGGCTTTGCCCCCCTGAATCCCTACCAGGGCTCTGCCCCTTGACCTGCTTGGGGCCTTGAGCAGCCCCCAGACCCCCTGTCGATTGGTGCCTATAGTTGACTGAATACCTAGCTACGCCCCTGCCTGCTGAATGAGTAAAACCTATACCACATACATGTAGTAAGCTATGAAAGCGGCCCCTACATGACAAATGCAAAACAACTCAAACGGGAAACTTACGGCCTGATTTAAGTACAAAACAATAAACAAAATACAAATATGATGAACAATACCAAAAGACACCATTTAATTACAAGCCCTTTTAACAGCATGTACATGTACGGGCGTTTTCTTGTTTTGGTCTATAACATCCAGTTTCATATACAAAAAGAATACAACCAATTAACCAAACTAACGTGTGACAATTCTGCATCTATTGGTATACTATTTTGCTTAAATTCAAGCCAAAAACGACACCAATATATTTTTTTGAAATCTTTTTAACGGACTATTATTGACAGTTTTTCTACATACACATACATTATTATGTGTTTTTAAAATATCAATTAGAATCGGCAAGTCCAGAACAGGATGAGATACTCTCTTTATCTATTATTTTATTTACGAATAGGGGTGGTATACGACCTTGTCCACCAATGAGGGTCTCGCACATGAAGTCGGTTTTGTTATTTCATTGATAGTCTGATAAATTTGGCCTTACAATGACAATTCTCCGTAAAATTTGGAGGCTGTCAAATGCTTAACAAGAAAAGAAAAATAAAGACACAAACTCAATTATTTTGATTCTGATGTTTTTCAATTCAAGATAGTATTATTTACTTCGAATTCATTATCAATAAATTAGAATAACTGTTCTCGTTATGAAAAATATTGCACAGCTGTACAACACGCCGTAGTAATAACTTTTGTGTATGGATTTCAACACCTGACCCGATTCGGCCACCCTACGCGATATAGATTTTGTTAATTTTTTCTCATTAATCACGGGTTCATACGTTTTCTCATTTCTTTAAGTTTCATTAAAAAAAACATTTGGATGTCATAAATGTGAAATTAAATATTTGCCGCTGGACGTTAAGCAGCTACCAATACTCATAATTAGCTATTGCAGGTCGTTTTGTTCCGAATTGTGTTATTGGTAAAATGTTTTTCAGCATGTTACAGTTTAAGCAACGAATAGTAAGATAGACCCCGATTCCTTGCAATTTTTCTTTCTCTACGTTGAGCAGATTCCGCTGGGCCGTGCAGTTTTGACAGTTATTCAGTACCAGACTAAAAAGTTCCACAATTCTTCTTCCGTCTTTCCATGTTATACTGTCAATACTCTCTTCTGTGTCTATCACTATTTCTTCAATTTCGTTATGCAAAATTGTATTTGATTTATTTTTGTTCATCTCAAGTATTTCCTTTAATCTCACTCCTTTTCGGCGGATTTCTCCGTCTTTTAGAAATGGCCACTTTTTTAGCAGGTACTTTTTTCAAATTCGCGAAACCGAAATTAATGACGCCAGTGAATATTCCGCGAAATATGACTTCTTTTAAAGCGACGTCGCGAAATGTTAACGTTCTTATTAGAAACATCGCGAAATTACAACGTTCTGGTTACCAACGTCGCGAAAACAACACGAACAGTTTTGAAAACGTTATTATCTGCCCCTGCTACTGTATCGTATTCCCTTAATCAGAAGAAAAGGAGCAAAAAAAAACATACACACAAAGGAGGCAACGAAATTCGATTCAATTTAATTCATGCATTCATAAATTAAGACAACACGTTAGTAAACAATGGGATCTACTAAAACAGGATACAGTATGCAACGAAATATTTTAATGCAAACAAAAAATAGCTTATAAAAAGCATAAAAACATAGCAGATCTATTGACAACGACAAAATTAAAATAAACTGATAGGTAAATCCCTGATGGTGGCGGGCCTACAATGCTTAAACCCATTCATAAATGTTACACATTTATCAATAGTATATGGCAAAAACTGCCTAAACACTAAATTAGTGCCGGATTAATGTAATAAAACTGCAAGTCTAGTAATACTAGCATCATGTAATCAATATTGTGTAATATAATTGCAATAAAATACTAATAGTATGTATATGCAGTCTTCCAAATAAGATATTTTGCTACCGGAATTTAGATTGAGTTTGAAACGCGTGGATGTTGTGTATCCCTTTTATACGACTCTTTTTAATTAGGCTTCCGAACGAAATTGCAGTCAAACTGTATACATACATATATTCTAGTTCTGGTAGGTCTTTAAACGCCCCTTGCTGTATTGCAGTTATTTTATTGAAGTCCAATGATCTGTAACGATAGATTGGCAATTCGCCTGTATTATAGAAACTATTGCAGCGTATTTTACATGATGCATTTAGACACTCACTATTATTTAGCTGTTTACTTAAAAGTATATTTTAAAGTGTCAAAGTTCAAAGCTTGAATGTGTTAATCACAGAATCAACCATGCAACAAAATCAACAATCTGTGAATGTAGTGTTGAACAAATCAAACACTTTTGTCTTTACCGGACAATATTATTTTGTTTCTCATTACTGTTTGAATAAGTTGTTAAGTTATAATGAATAATTACCAACTTTAAGTTATATATTATTGCTGACCATGCGATATTATTTTCGGCGTACTGGTCATCATTTTTTTTTTATATTATTAAGCGGCCTCAAAGGGTTTAAATCGAAAATAAATGCAATAAATGTGATTTTTGTTTCTTTCAAAGTAAAAACAATGTACACAACTTATTACAATATTTGTACTCGGTTCGAAACAGGAGTAAAAAGTAAAATCACAAAAATACTGAACTTAGAGGAAAATCAATTCGGAAAGTCCATAATCACATGGCAAAATCGAAAAACAAAACGCATCAAAAACGAATGGACAAGAACTGTCATATTCCTGACTTGGTACAGCCATTTTCAAATGTAGAAAATGGTGGGTTAAACCTGGTTTTATGGCGCTAACCCTCTCACTTTGATGACAGTCTCATCAAATTCCGTTATATTTACAATGATGCGTAAACTAAACAGACACAATAAATAAAATAGTCAAAATATGGGTAATAGCTCATTGAAGGTCGCTCATCATCTGTTCCGTAGCCCCGTACATATACAGCTACATTGTAACACCTTAAGACATTAAACAGGTATTCTCAATGTATATTCAGTTATTTTCATTGGTTAAAGAGGCAATTAACATATATTTTTAACTTTGCAAGTAATAAAGGGTGATAATGTAGCCATCAATAGACTACCACTGTCCTAGTAAGATTAACAATGAGATTGTCATACGGGTGAGAGGTTTAGATAATTAAAAAATCAGGTTAAATCAACCTTTTCTTTATATAAGGGAATTTTTGAAGTCATGACTACAGTTGTTTTCATTAATTTAGCATGTTTGATTTTGCCATTTGATATGAGATTTTCCGTTTTGAATTTTTCTTGAAGATCGGCATTTTTGTTAGTGTATTTTACGCATAGTCAATTATTTGATATACAAATGCATTTGACATTTGTATTGCGGAGTAGAACAACTCATCGGTAGGAGACGTTTATAAATGTCATTTGTTGACAGGGGAAAAAATCAAATATTGTATTGTAAAAAGCAATAAAAACAAATAAATAGAACTGTAACAGTCTTGTTGCAACTTTACGTTTGTCTTCCAAAACTCCTTTTACATATCTTTTCTGTAAAGCATTTTGACGACGACTGTTTCTATATGTCATGGTGTTGTATATCTTTTTATCTCCCACTACTTTGTGTTTTTACAAATGATTATCAATTCATGAGTATTGAAATATTACTCAAAAACAATTACTGGTAAATAAAGGAGAAAAAACTTCATATTACATGTAGTATGAGTCATTTGGAAAGTTTCGTGGAATACCAGTCAGTCCTCTCAAATAGCAATCAACATGAACCCGAAAGCTTTTTGTGGAGCAGGAGCAATCGCTGGGACATGATATTACCATGGCATTTGAAACTGTGATGACAAGTAGACAAGCTGCTACGATATAGTACATCATCTTCATTCTGAAATACAAGGCAGTGACAAACACTCAGTGAAATTTATAGTTTGAATGTACAAACACAGATCAATTAATGAACATGTTGTTCCGTTGTTGTCGTTTGCTGACGTGCTTCTCTTCTCTTTTTCTTTTAAATTAGAACGTTGGTTTTCCTGTTTTTATTGTTAAACACTGAGTTGTCTCATACGCACTCATACCACATCCTCTTCTTTCTACATATCATTGTATTTGCGACAGTTAAATGTACACAGGGGTAAAGGGGAAAGAATGAATAACAATAGAAACAAGCTATGGATTTGTTCAACGACCTTATCATTACCAGAATGAATTTTCCAATCAACTTAACAAGAAAAATTATCAGGCTACCTCTAAATATGTCACATCAACCATAAAACTCTTTAAAGGTAAAATATACTAATAATCAATTAGCAGTTACATAGTTGGTATCTCCTTTCACGGACCTGCTTTGCATTTTCAATTTGAGAAATAGAAGACAGACTTTGAAAACTTTTACCTTTTTATAACCATTTGACCTATTGACTTTAGTTTTATGATGATTTTGTAGTTTTATTTGTTGATTGATTGTTTGGTGTTTGACGCATTTTTTAGCCCTACTGACAATATGGCGGTCAGTTTTATAGGTGGAGTGCCCGAATAAAACACCGACCTATGAATTTGGATGGAAAATTGCCAGTCTTTGTCAATTTATAATATTACGTATACCACTATTCCACACCAGATGCGCATTTCAACAATTACTTTTTCTTCAGTGATGCCATAACCCTGTAATGCTCAGTAATTGGGAACAAAAGTAAGAACACGTTCTGACATATATACCAAACAAGACTGTAACTTTTGATATGAAATATACACTCTTTTAAAAACATTTCATGAAATTATCAAGGCATATATTTAAAGTGTACTTACTAAGTCATAACTTAAACAAATGTTAGAGCGTAGATTTGTGACGTCAAGATTATATACATGATGATATCAAAGATATTGCATTTTAGTCTGTTTCCAAATATTGCCACAAAATGAATAACAGAACAACTGCTTCATTTGTTTCTAAAATACCTATATATTGAGTATACGTTAGCTAAAAATCGCTCCGGTGATCAAATCAGTTAAAAAATCAGTAACAAAACAAACATTTTTTAATCATATGATGTAATAATTTTTCTTGCAAAGATACGTGCACATAAAGGGATCACTTGTAACGAGTTTCGGAAAAGCTGGTCAAAAATCGATTTAATTTTTGTGAAATTTATTTGTCATGAGTCAATCACAATACTTTGTAAGTGTGATATTTAGAAAATCATAAACAAATATCACACAAAAATATATGCAGTAAACACGTTTGAATGTCAGTTACTTTGGCAAATCCGAACAAAACAACATTTAACGTTAACAATTTAAGAACGGCGCACATACTTTGCAAAAATCTGGGCAATATTTAAGAAATAATTCATTGAAGCCATAGATTTGTTGGAAATTTACACATGGCCTGGGCCGTGATATTCGAATTTTATCATGAGCGTTAGCGAGGAATAAAATTAACGAATATCACGGCCAAGGCCATGTGTAAATTTACAACAAATCTATGGCTTCCATGAATTATTTCGATTCTAATAGGACAAATAAGTTCATTCAAATACTGAATCGAGGATGGGTATGCCGTATGTGTAGCTGTTCTTTTTTACTCCTTGTTAGAATACTCTCAAATATTCTCAGAAATCTTTAGCTTGCATTGATTATTTCGTTTATAACCGCTAATTAATGTTTAATTCTCAAACCCAATATTTGCGATTTTTAATTTACATGTTTCCTCGTAAGCTACCGTCAAAACCAAAATTGACATTTCGTAACGAAGGAGCTGCCATGTTGACTCGCTGAAATCAGTTAATATTCGAATCATGCAATAAAATAGAAAATAAAACAAAACCTACCTCAATTTAATTTTAATACAATATTATACGAACTTCGATGGTTACAAAAAAATTTATATTGTTTTTATACTGCAACTTCAGTTAATATATGATTGATAGCTTTTAAAATCGTAACATAAATATCAAGCTTATTTCCATCCCTTAATGAACCCCGGTTTGTGGAGAAAGTGTTCCATGATGAAAATGACATTGCACAAAATATAGCTGTTTTACTTTATTTAGGAAATAAACACAACTAGTTGCAGTATACTAATTCTTTTTATAATGCATCCGAATAAGAATGAAAGTTCTTTTGTCTTTTGTTTTTTACAATTTCTAATTCAATAAAATCGGCAATGCGTTTACAAATAGGTTCAAATACATGTGGATTTACGTGGGAGGTATATTGTAACATCCTTTATTATGTATATTTCTGAGTCTGCGCTAAGTATAGATATATCGAGAATTTTCACACGGTGTTGTTTACAAAGCGAAAGAAGCACGTCATATTAGAATATAAAATAATTCAAGCACTTGTGTAATGAATAACAATTTAAACTTTGCTTTTATTAACACAGATACATTAGTTTATATGACATGTTTCTGTGACAATTGAGACTGGATAGGCATGATTGATTAAAATTCGTTGATTTTAGTAAACTGAATCCTGCTTACAATATGGGGAACAGTCCAAAGAGTAGTGTATGACACGGACATTGGTTATGTAAAGTACAGGTTTCAACCCTTGTCGGGGAGAAAGAAAGTAATCATATCTACTTTTAACTTCGTATAGTTGATTTCTAGACACTTAATAAATATTCAAACGTTAAGTATTTCACAATCATGAGAAATCCAATTGACAAGGTATAAAATGCAGTGATCACTTCATATAGGCAGACATATTTGTATAACGTGCCTATATATAAAGTAATAATAAAAACTGTTAGATTAACTTTCAAGTTTAATATTTTAGTTTGAAATTATTTGTATTTAGTGTTATAACCGCATTTTCTAATTATTAACATTTGTACTTTAACTTTGTTTATCGACATAATTATCTTACTGATTTCAAGTGCGTAAAATGTTCACTTTTTTTCTGCCTGTGATCGCAAAACACAAACTATATCCTTTAAAAAAATCTCCCTTTGACAGTAAATGTTTAAATATTCTATTGAAATTAAAAGCTTGTGTGTTTATAAAGTATTTTAAGTTATTGTCACGGAATAAAAATTCATACATGATTTTTCATATCTTATCGAGATGTAAAGTTAAAAATCAAACATACCTTTCGAACCTCTTTCCTTAGAAATTATTCCATTCAATGTATTCTCTTTTTTCTGCATCTCCATAGTATAGTAACGAAGCGACACCTACTTTTGATCAAGGAACGATAACATTGTAAAAATGTCCTGTACCAAGTCAGGAATATGGCCATTGTTATATTATAGTTCGTTTCTGTGTGTGTTACATTTTAATGTTGCGTCGTTTGTTTTCTCTTATTTTTGAGTGTAAATTCACATTGCGATAAGACGTGTCACGGTACTTGTCTATCCCAAATTCATGTATTTGGTTTTGATGTTATATGTGTTATTCTCGTGGGATTTTGTCTGATGCTTGGTCCGTTTCTGTGTGTGTTACATTGTAGTGTTGTGTCGTTGTTCTCCTCTTATATTTGATGCGTTTCCCTCGGTTTTAGTTTGTTACCCCGATTTTGTTTTTTGTCCATGGATTTATGAGTTAGAACAGCGGTATACTACTGTTGCCTTTATTGAATTGTCTATTCAGATTAATCAGGATACCGAAGATAGGTGTCTTTCATACATGGATTAGTCATAGATAAAGGTCATACATAGTTTTCTTATATGTAATTCGGAGAACTGAATAGGAACTGGTGGATTTGGAAAGAATATAAATGTTGATTGTTTCAATTTAATAGTATTATAAACTTTAAAAAAACCGAATCTGTCAAATTATAATTACTTTTTTCATAATATATCTGTAACTTTGCAGATTTTTTTACGAAATTTTCCTTCATAAATACCATAAACATGATAGACCCAAAATTAACAAAAAGAAGAAAACAGTAAATTTTTACGTTCAACCAGAACGACCACAAATGTCCGATCATAATCGATTGCGGGCTGTCTATTCGATTTATTATCAATAAATATAGAAACACACAAGTTCAATTTTCCAAACGGTTGGATTAATTTATACTCAAACTTTATTAAATTTGCATGTTGTTCGCTTCAGACTTTAAACTGTTTCCATATAAGATAATCTTAAGACTAATACAATAGACTGTCCCGAATTGCATTATATTCTGGACAAGTAATCAGTAGTTTATACGTGACCACAGGAACGCAGTGTATATTCGGTATGTTGTTTTTAAAATAGATTGTCACAAAGAGCACTACTCTGAAGTCTTTGTCTTAAAATTGCTAAACAAATCTGTTCTTTTCTACAGCCTTTGAATAAGATACGTCGTAAAACCCGACTTTGATTGATTTAAACGATTGTCGTCTAGAATATCATTTGAAAGATTTATAACGGCTGGTAGAAATGACTTCTGGTAATAACTTGTTCTGCATGATTTAGTTTGTAAATTTTGAGACTCTTAGTCCTGTATTAATGTAGATTTAGCCTCTGATTTGGACATAAGAGAAAAAGATTAGTATGACAATCACTGTGAAAAATTTGGTGACATTTTAACAAGTTATGATTACTACGTCGAGACTGGAGACTTTCCAGTCCTGTTTCATCGTTCAGCAACTGTCTCTATGTTATCTTATGGCTATCTGGGACAATTCTTGCTGCTAAAAGTTGCAAATTTTCCAAAGATGTTTTTAAATTAACAGGACTATTATCCCTGACAATATCATCATATTTTAAGACTTTGCGTAAAAAAAAAATAGATATACAGTTTCTAAATTTTTCCTTTTCAGTTTTCTGAATAATGCTAATCATGGAATAGATTTATCAATAATGATTTTTACATAATAATTCCAGCTTCCATCTTCATTTATTCCTAAATTCCTGTAAGACTTACCTTCTTTAATGGTTGATATTTTTTATTCATATATACTGGTGGGTGATGAGATTGATGGTGCTCTTTTTAAAAGATCATTCTTTTAGTTTTGTTTGGGTTCAAGGCATTGATTAGACAAACTATGTAATATGTTCTTAATATCATGTAGCTTTTCTGACGAATCATATTCGTTATCAACCACTTTATAAATTTAATTTCTTAAGAAAAAAGTTAAACATCACATTCTATATCATTGATTGTCATTTTTTATATATATAAATAAGAGTAAAATATGACCCTTTAGGTTACGCCAGCTGTTGTTCGTTTCTTCACCAATGACAACTTGTTATCATCGTGGGTTCAAATCGCTTTCAAACCTAAGTAGCAAACCTCCATTAATTCATTTTTTTTTCAATGCTTATAAAGTAAGCCTTTATGCTAAACTCGGTTGAATAATGGACGTATTTAATAGAACAATTACCCTTATCTCTTTCCCTGCGTCTAATGCTCAAGTACAAATCGATAATCATACATAGAAGTTGGCTAGCCGTAGACCCATCAAGGATAAAACCAGACTGGAATTTTATTAATACAGAATTTGTGAAAATAATGTTGACAGGTATTTGAACAATCACTGTACCCATGTCATTTTCTTTTTCTTTTTCGACATATTTGTTTTATTGTGATTAAGATTATAACACAAAGTTGAATGCTGTATCCATATTTTCGCAATAGTACGTATAACCTGTCTGTTTGTTCCGTCGGACATATTGTTGTTTATATAATGGATTTAAATACGACGTTCATACATGTGAGAGGTTTAGCTAGTTATTAAATTAGTTTTAATACCCCCATTTTATATATTAGAAATGGCTATTGAATAAGGCAGGGATTAGACAGTTACCATTGATCGATGTAGTTAAACTTTTGATTTTGTCATTTGTTCAGGGACTTTCCGTTTTTAAATTTTTCTCAGAGTTCAGTATTTTTATTATTTTACTATTTGTGTCCTCTAAAGAGGGTAAAACGTGTTTTTAAGAATATCAACAAATTCATATCTTTCATTGGGAAATAAAAACTATTAATCATAACGATTGTATTTATATGTATGATATATAATGACCCTGCTTTCTGACCGCTACTACATTTGACACTTACAAAGAAAGAAACGCGGAGTGAATACGTATGCATGTGTTGATTTTTGCTTCGAATCTTTGGGAATGACTTTATTTGTAAGATAAAACAAACATCAGTTTTCACCTGTATATTCTTTTCACATCAAAATGCCGGTATGTGTAACCTTTCAACGCATAGCAAAACACTGTATTGTATTCTACGTAAAATCAAATGTAGATTGTTTTTCATTTTCAACGTAAAGGAACTCTTAAACTGACAACGTTGTTAAGTATACATATAGAAATCCCAGACGATGCTATCATACCCCGGACTCAAACAAACTGATTTATCTTCAAACGCAAGTTTCGGGTTTATTGTTTGATATTTGTTTGCATGCATTTTAAACAAAAGTTTATGTTTTTACATGAACTAGAGATTTTATCTTTCCCTGGACAGGATGTTTTTCTCGATATCTATACATCATATTTTGCACTTGCTTTGTATTCATTTATCTATATAATAGCGCGTCTATATGAACAATAGTAAGGACATGTCATTTTACATTAGTCATATATGCCACTAGAATGCATCAACTTATCAGATTAAGATTACCCGTCAATCAAACCACCTTTCGTGCTAAGTGACATATATGTAATATACGATGTGACAAAATATCGAACAGTTGTTTATTAGTACATTTGCTCGTATATACTTCTCTTTATTTATATCGTCTTAAAGTTTGATCGATCATTCACTGAAAGCTCAAAAGTTTAGCATGAGGAGTTGTGCTTACATGATTTATCAATTGGCAGTGACGGATAGATTGAAGGAAAACTAATAGTTAAACTAAGAAAAAGTATACACGTACTGTGGATTCATTATTATTCGTTGGATAACAATTTTTGTGGGTTTTGTGGATACATATGAACCATGAAATTTAAATGTTAAAACAATAACATATTTTAAATAGGCTTTGTATACAGAGATTAGCAAAACCACGAAATCAAATATCCAAGAATATGCAATTTTCAACGATCCACGAAATCAAATATCCAAAAATTTGCAATTTCCAGCAATCCACGAAAATTAATGAATCCAGAGTATAAACCCTATTTCTTCTGTGACTCATCTACAACATCTTCGTCCGGCATTACACATACCGCCATTTTTCTTTTACCAATATTCAACTGATACAAATCAATTCAAGGTAAAACTAAGGTACACAATGTATTATATAACGACGGTGTTTAAAACTCGAGAGTATTTTGATTGTAAAATAATCATCTCTGTATTAGCAGAAATGCAATATGCTTTATAAACGTTCATATTGATATTATCCGTCTATAAATGAATTAAGTATAAGATATAAATAAAATAAAAATAACAATCACGTTTACTATAAAAAATAAATCAGCATTTTTTCGTACTTTTTTTCACAAAAACTAAAATTTGTTTGCATGAACACAGTAAGTGATATGTATTTGAACAATAGGTTAACCTTAATTCTCTTTAGCAGGAGGTGTATCTCTATTCTTTTCAAAATATTGAGCATTTCTATCAGTTAGCTCATCTCTAAGTATGTAATAGACATATTGAAGAAGATGTTTTGTAAACATAATTTAAAACTTCCTTACACCTGCACGTTTTCTGATAACATCGTAATCATAGTAATCAAAGATCGATGGGACGTTTCCTTGCTTAGTCAGACATGATTTAAGGTTATTAAGATTCTTTTAATGACAAACTATTTGTCACAATTGCACCTTCATTGTGCAGTACAATACATCTTGTAAAAGAGGTCTACATATAATGAATGGTTGGCAATTTAAGTTTCATAAACATTTACCAATCCTGAATGCCATTATTCTATGTACTAATTTATAACGCCATTCAAAAATCAAAATCTATTAAAAACACTCGATGTATGAAAATATGATGTGGAGATATATGATAAAATCGGATAGAATTGAGAAAAATGTATTAAGTACAGATGTAAAAAAGAATGATCTTGCTCTTGCGTTCTTAAAATAATATCGCTAGGACTATAAGGTTTTTACTTAATTTTGTATCCACTGTTTATTAACATCTAATTACAATTATCAGTAGCCCTCGTCTTACCATATTTTTTAATGCTAAAGTGAATCTTTTGAATGAGAGTGCAGAAAAAAGTTTAGTTGTTTAGTCATAGAACGATAAGATGAAAAATTCCGTGGTTGGATATAATACTATCGGAAGAACAAGACAAAAAAGCTATTGAGGATCAACGAACACTGATGACATATTTGAAAGAATTTTCGTCTGATAAATATAACATTGTTATTTTTTTTTATATAAAAACCACAAACAAATAGATATTCTTTTCTGAATATTCTTATATTAATATTCCATTTCGACAACATATCATATTAAAAATCATTTTATGACAAGCGTCCCAATCCAAAATGTTGTGTAACCCCTGAAAAGTGTTATGGAATACCTGTCTAATATCATTACCTATTTTGAAGTTATACCCGCAGCATGAGTTAAAAATGGTTAGATCTTATTCGTTACATTTGGATCGAAAAGATTCAACGACTCATTGGTAGGGTTATGCCCCTATGAAAATTAACCGGTGTCGGTTTGCCACCAAAACTCAGAAACCGTAAATCGTAAACACCTAGGATCTTCACCATTCATCATCAATTTATGTGACTTTGAAAAATACCTCAAGGTCAAATGTGTATGTTGACCTTGACCTTTGACATAACACCTTGTTATGGGATAATCTCAGAAAGCATTATACTTACAGAGGTTTTGAATAGTGGAAAATGTTTTGTCATTAAGGCGCAACTTTGTTACATTTTGACCGAAGAGATTTAAACTTTCTGTAAGGGGCATAACCCCTGATTTAGGTTTCTGAAACGACAAAATCAGCTTATACTATATAACCAAAGGTCCTAGACCCATGGGGTCTTCAGCAATGACATTGGGGAATAATGACCTTGACAAAGGTCAAAAGGTCAAAGGTCAAGGTCATGTCCCATATAGCGAATTATGTGTTTTTGACCTTATTTAAAGGATTTTCAGTGTGTTTAAAAGCTTTTCAATACATTCTACGTTTATTGGAACATATATTTTACATTACAAAAGGAAAGACCTCTCAATTGTTCAAGAACAATTGAGATTTTAATTAGGTCTTTCCACTTTTCTGTGGAAAGACCTATTGTTTTTCTTCTGATTATTTTTTTTTTCTTCCGCCTAATTTTGTTCTTGCGATAAACATTTGTTTCGCAATATGTCGCTTTGATATTTGGTATATGATATAGAACAGTTTATATGCTTTTGAAATTTACCCTGCGTAACCGAATACTTTTCTTTGTAGGAGTTATCTCCCCAAACACTGTTTTCCTTGTGCTCACAACTCCTTCGCAACCGTAAAAGATAACGACAAATTTATTTTACAAAATTGCTCGTTATATCCTTTGCATGATTTGTCCTATTTTGACCGAAGCAATATGACCGCTCCATATGAGAGTTATTTCCCCTAATGCATCAGATATAAGTGATATGCATTTCTATCTTATAAACCATAAGTGATAGAGACCTAGGATATTTTGATTTGAGGTCCATGGTCCAAAAAAAATAAAATTAGGTCAATGTCAAAGGTCAAGGTCATATTCTCATATTTGAATTTGGCTTATTTTCACTTATATCCAAAGACAGTATAAGATATCAACAAATTATTTTTACTAAATTGTTAGTTGCGACATGTCGTAACACATAAATTTTTATTGCAAGGGCACGTTGAACGTAAAAGGGAGTTGTCTCCCCTCTTGTATTTAAAAATATGTGTTTGGTGATATAAGTCATTAACCAAATATAATTAAAACCTATGGTCTTTTGATTTGAGGTCCTTAGTTCATGACCTTGAAATTGATCTCAAGGTCATAGATTAATTTGACGTTCTAGATTTTGACCTTTGATTTTATTTTATATGTATACATGATAAAGCTATGAAACTTTTGGAAAAAGGTATCAAACCATTTAACCTTGAAAGAAACAACCGGAAGTGACCTTTTGTAAACCGGAAGTAGCTATTTTTTGTACTTTATTAATATAAAAGTATATAGAACCAGATATTTTTGGAATCAGTGTCAAGTAAATATTCAAATATAATCGTAAGTAACAGTTTTCAAACCGGAAGTAACAAATGATCTCCCTTATTTAAAAAAAATGTATGGAAACCAAATATTTTTGGAATCAGCGTACTAGAAGCTATCATTTGACGATTGAAATGACATTTTAAACTTAGTTTCACAACTTTCATATCAAAATACATTGTTTTGATTGAAAGACCTTCAATTGTTTTCTCTGAACAATTGGTTTTTAATTATTAATATTATTCTTCCACCAAACTTTGACGAAGTTAGCCTCCGTAACCGTAAGACGTGTCGCTTTCATGTTCACACTTTGTATCGGTGTCATGAATACCTATCTGGAACTCACTCTGTGAGTCAAAATATTTTGTCGGTTCGGAGTAATCCCTCCGAAACCCAAAAACCTTGTTATTGTTCCAACACCGTAACCATAATAGGTAGAAAAAATCAAAGGATGAAATTTGTTCAGGACCAGACTCCGGTTCTTCGTCACATTTGGATCGAAAGGATTCAACGACTCATTGGTAGGGTTATGCCCCTATGAAAATTAACCGGTGTCGGTTGGCCACCAAAACTCAGAAACCGTAAGTCGTAGACACCTAGGATCTTCACCATTCATCATCAATTCATGTGACTTTGAAAAATACCTCAAGGTCAAATGTGTATATTGACCTTGACCTTTAACCTAACACCTTGTTAGGGGATAATCTCAGAAACCATTATACTTACAGAAGTTTTGAATAGTGGAAACTGTTTGGGTCATTAAGGCGCAACTTTGTTACAGTTTGACCGAAGAGATTTGACCTTTCTGTAAGGGGCATAACCCCTGATTTAGGTTTCTGAAAAGACAAAATCTGCTTTTACTATATAACCAAAGGTCCTACACCCATGGGGTCTTCAGCAATGACATTGGGAACTAATGACCTTGACAAAAGTCAAAAGGTCAAAGGTCAAGGTCATGTCCCAAATAGCGAATTATGTGTTTTTGACCTTTTAAGTGTGTTTAAAGTGTTTTTAAGGTTGACCTTGACCTTTGACCTTTCAACTTTTTAGTCGATATCTCAAAAACGGTTAATCTTAGAGAAATAGTAAACAGTGAAAAATGTTTAGGTGACTGAGGCACAACTTTTTTACATTTTGACCGAAAGGATTTGACATATTCTTAAGGAGCATAACCCCCGTTAACAGTTTCTGAAAAGGTGAAATTACTTTTAACTCTTGAACGAAAAGTCCTAGACCCATGGGGTCTTTTACAATGACATAGTGGATCAATGACCTTCACAAAGGTTACAAGGTCAAAAGTCAAGAACAATTGACATTTAAATTATTATTATTATTCTTTTTCTGCCAAACTTTGACAAATTTATCCGCGTCAACCATAAGACGTGTCACTTTCATGTTCATACTTTGTATCGGTGTCATGGATACCTATCCGGAACTCACCCTGTGAGTCAAAATATTTTGTCGGTTCGGAGTAATCCCTCCGAAACCCAAAAACCTAATTATCGTTCCAACACCGTAACCGTAATAGGTAGAAAAAAAAACGAAGGGTGAAATTTGTTCAGGACTAGACCCTGGTTCTTCGTTACATTTTGATGGAAAAGATTCAACGACTCATTGGTAGGGTTATGCCCCTATGAAAATTAACCAGTGTCGGTTGGCCACCAAAACTCAGAAACCGTAAGTTGTAGACACCTAGGATTTTCACCATTCATCATCAATTCATGTGACTTTGAAAAATATCTCAAGGTTAAATGTGTATGTTGACCTTGACCTTTGACCTAACACCTTGTTAGCGGATACTCTCAGCAACCTTAATACTTTCAGAAGTGTTGTATAGTGTAAAATGTTTGGGTCATTAATGCGCAACTTTGTTACATCTTGACCGAAGAGATTTGACCTTTCTGTAAGGGGCATAATCCCTGTTTTAGGTTTCTGAAAAGAGAAAATTAGCTTTTACTATATAAACAAAGATCCTAGACCCATGGGTCTTCAGCAATGACATTGGGGACTAATGACCTTGACAAAGGTCAAAAGGTCAAAGGTCAAGGTCATGTCCCATATAGCGAATTTTGTAATTTTGACCTTATTTAAAGGATTTTCAGTGTGTTTTAAAGCTTTTTAAGGTTGACCTTGACCTTTTCATTACCTGGGGGTCATCCCTACCCCTTTCCATTCGAGAATATGCTTTTATCTTGTAAACGGTCCAGATCCCCACCCCTAAACCATATATATTCTTGTATGGGACAATAAAACTAATCAAATGAAATTAAATAAAAGTTCCTGGGGGTCACCCCCATCCCGTTCAATTTGAAAATGTACTATTATCTTGTAAACGGTCCGGATCCCCACCCCTAAACCATATATATTCTTGCATGGGACGATAAAACAAATCAAATGAAATTAAATGGAAGTCCCCGAGGGTCATCCCCACCCGGTTCAATTTTAGAATGTGCTATTATCTTGTAAACGGTTCAGATCCCCACCCCTAAACCATATATATTCTTGTAGGGGACAACAAAACAAATGAAATGCAATAAAAGGAAAGTCCCAAGGGGGTCACCCTACGCCCTCTTGTTTGAAAACTTGTAAACGGTCAACATCCCAACCCCTAAACTATATATATTCTTGTAAGAGACAATAAAACTAATCAAATGAAATTAAATGGAAGTTCCTGGGGGTCACCCCCATCCCGTTCAATTTGAGAAGGTACTATTACCTTGTAAATGGTCCAGATCCCCACCCCTAAACCATATATATTCTTGTAGGGGACAATAAAACAAATGAAATGAAATAAGAGGAAAGTCCCTACGGGGTCACCCCACCCCCTCTTGTTTGAAAACAAGTAAACGATCAACATCCCCACCCCTAAACTATATATATTCTTGTAAGGGACAATAAAACTAATAAAATGAAATTAAATGGAAGTTCCTGGGGGTCACCCAACCCCGTTCAATTTGAGAATGTACTATTACCTTGTAAATGGTCCAGATCCCTACCCCTGAACCATATATATTCTTGTAGGGCACAATAAAACAAATAAGATGAAATAAAAGGGAAGTCCCTAGGGGGTCACCCCACCCCATTCTTGTTTGAAAACTTGTTAATGGTCAACATCCCTACCGCTCAACCATATATATTCTTGTATGGGACAATAAAACAAATCAAATGAAATGTAGGTAAATTCCCTGGGGGTCTTCACCACCCCCTCCTGTTTGAATACTTGGTGGATCCCCACCAGTAAGCCATATATATTCTTGTATGGGACAAAAAATCAAATCAAATAAACATGGGACCATATGAATTGCGAGTTATGGGAGCTTTGTTTGGGATACTTCGTAACAGCATCCTGTTACAATTACTTCTTGTTATATATTCTTTTTACACATTTTACTGGGTGGAGAAGGTGTATGGTTTCATGTCTTGTATAAATGAACCTGCCCCACAACTCTATTTTTCTTTCTGCAATTCCTCTCTATAATATGGTCTGGGGTTTATGTGGTTTGAGGGTAAAAAGCTTTATTTTGAGGGGAAGTGCTGCCCAAATTTTTTATGAAGCTGGACTAAGTAATTTTTCCTTAATTTTGCCCCTGGAAGTTATTTATCAATTTTTGCAATGAACACAAAGACATCTATGCATAAGTGGCTTTTTAGTTTTGCATCCAAAAAGGGAGGATTATTTTGTAAATACTTATTTGGTAGCAATTAACCATAAATGAAGTTAGAATTGAAAAAGTAGACGAATACAGTCACAATGATTCATTTACAAAAATAATGTTTTACAAATTTTCTTTATTTTATAATCAGAATTTTCATATTAAGTCATCTTTTGCATGTGATCAGAGACCAAGCGGTCTGATACCTTACATATTTAGTCATTTAAAAACACATAGAATGATGTGTAGAAAGCAGGATAATGCATGAAGGCAAAAAAGAAAATTAAGAAGGGGAACCCACCCTCATTCCACATTATTAGAAATTAGTATGAGTCTGTGATCTATAAGAATAAAGGTAAACATGAATTCACAACCATATTATATAAATATAAATTGAAAAAATCAATTGTATATTCCAAATAAAATTATGAACTCAAGTCTAAATAGTTTATAGTTTATCTAATTAACCAATACATGTGCAGACTGACATTTCATATCATATTTTTCAGGAATGATACATGCAGGAACTTGTGCAACACATTTCAACAATTTTCTTAATGGATTGAATGTTCTTTCTGTGAATTCATCAACCATACTTAAAGGAAAAGGAGAATGAACCTGGAAAGAAAATATTTGCAGTTGCAAAAGAATCCTGTAAGTAAAATTTAAAAGAAGAAACAGTTTGAAACATGGTTAATTTAATGAGTAATTGGAAGGTAATTAAACTAGTAGTTATATAATTTTCAAAGTACTTTTTTGATAATTTTTCAAAGTAGATATGAAGTATAATGAGGACCATAGTTATATTCATATTTGCCCTTAAGCAGTCATAAAAATGAATTAACAGATCTTGGTAATGATTTCAAGTTTAGGGTCAATATTTCAAATCAATTTTGTGGTAAAGCATTGTTATATATACTTGAAGACTTTCATGTATAGAACATGATAGAATTTGTTTCAACAAAAATATTGAACTAGAATTAGTTACATTTGTATTTATTAAATGAAATCTATATTAAAGGATTATTTCAACAAATTTAATGAAACCTATTTGGTTTTGAAAGCCTTTATACATTATTATTACAAATTTCATAGTTAACAGCCTGAGTTTCCAGTTAATTTTAAATGTAATATGTTTTAGTTATTATATTTGAACACTGCATGCCCTTTCATTTATATATATATTTGTTACTATATTTGTTCATTAGGTTGAAGCTAGTTTTGTTGCAGAATGGCAAATGTTTGGTATTGGTTAAAAATATGAAAGTAATACAGGTAAATTTAAAGAATTTAGGCATAAACTTTATTAATATAAAAGATATTCCCAAATGTCAAGGTGAAAGTGGACATTGTAGATTCTAAACACCCACGTGAAAGCAACAGTCTTCTATGGTGAGAGGATGCCATACTTAGCAATGCTCTTGTTATTATATGGAATATGATTTTTTTCTCAGTTTCAATTTGAGTGGATTTATAGTTATTTTATTAAAAGAAATGGATTTTTTTTATCATTATATTCATTATTTTGATATTGAACAACCAAAATTGATAACAAGTAATACAAAATCTCACTTATTAAATCCTATATTATATAAATTTTCTTATTTAATTTTTGTTATATTTTTCATCAATTGTAGGTCTCATGGTCATCCTTTAACAGCAGGTTATTAGCAGCAGTTTTACAGAAAAATAAAGGATGGCTGTCAATGGTAAATACATACATTTTAGGATAATTACATGTATTTACCTTTGAGAAAAAACTTGAGGTTTTATCTGAGACTTTTTAATCTAATAATGGTGTGTTGCAGGCATAAACATGTCTTTTTGGACACTATATTTAGTAGACTCAACTATAAAATGTAGGATCATGTAAACTTGTACACAGATGTTACTGACCTACATTTTCCACTTCACTGACTTTGGTTACGTTAAACATCCAATTGCACATACAACACATGTATATCGCAGCAACTATAAGATGTCAGATCATGCAAACTTAAATATACACTCTCAGAGTCTCAGTTAGTAACTCAGCTTCCAGGCAAACGAAGGTCACAGTGATCCACATTTTACACTATTGATTTGTGCTTTATTTTATAATTTAAATATAAAGTATATTATCAAGACTGCCACTGGTTCTTATGTGCCACTATTATGACAATGAAGCTAACTATGTGATGTAGATTACTTATGTTTATCACAAACTTGGTCACATGCTGTAGATGTAAATCTATACCAAAAAGAACAGTTCAACTGTTTTGATTTAAGGTAAACGGTAAAGGTCACACCTATTAAATATACATGTATACCTTGATTTTGCATTGGACACTTTAATGCTCCCTATATCATATATGGGCGTTTTTCAATAAAAACGTACTTTCTTGTCCCAGCCACTTTAGAAAAAATGTGTTTGATCTTTGCAAGTAATTTTTTGTGCAGTCAGTACATTGAATTAGATATAACATTTTTAAGCAAAGAAACCGTTTAATTTTTTAGAGGGATTGATAAGATAAGATTCCTGAATGGTCCAAAACAACCAAAACGGCATGTCCCTAGACCGCCTGTTCAACATTCATTCTCTCAAATATCATAAAAAAATGTAGAAATAAATATTAATTTTACTTAATATAAGTTCTTTAATAGTTCAAAAGTATGTTTAGAGCCAACATATTTTTATAAACAGCTTTTAACATAGGATTTTTTTTATTTTAGAAGGTGTGTCCCTAACACAATGTCCACTACGAAACGAAGTCATTAAAACTTGCTTATTAACAGTTTTATAAAATCAATGTATTTTTTTGTTTGCAAGAGATATGAACATTAGGATCTTACAAAAGAAGTGATGCTTTTATAACGGCAATTAAACTGTTGGTAAGAAAAATTGAGCACATCAAATGGACCAGAGTGATACCGTATTTTTGTAAATGTCCACTACGAAACGGGTCAAATTTCCTTCAGTAACTGGTTTTAAAATTATGAAAAAAATATCAGTGTACAGCTTAATAACGCTTTGATGAATACAGTCAGTCTTGTTACTATTGCAATATTGGGGTTGTGAGAAAAAAATAAAACATGTGAATACGTCCCCTACGAAACGGTCCCCTACGAAACGGTCCCCTACGAAACAAGTTTGGAAGAAAAACGTTTCGTAGTGGACACTACCACTACCATGCAGTCTTTTTTTACTCTTTTTTCAATTATATTCGTGCAAAGCAAATAACAAAGGTTAGTTTCATGTAATTTTTATTATGTTTTTATGAACATAGAATAGGGTTGATGTCAACTACGAAACTTTTTGTCTACTACGAAACGGGTTTGTCAACTATGAAACGCATCAAAATGTCCACTACGTAACATGAGTTGTACCTTCATATGTGAAGTACTGTCTAATCTTTATCGATAAAAAATGGTTCTCCAATTCAGAGAAAAAAAGAGATTGTTCTAGTATATAAAGTAAACAAACTGGAATGTCTATAGGAAACATTTAAAATTGCAAAAATATGTGTGTTTAGAAGCAGTTTCGTAGGGGACAAAAATCTCCTACGAAACAATACACAAATTATGAAAATAATATCATTTTAAAGAGTATTTAAGATTGCACATTTTGTTTACAAACAGGTCTATAAAAGAGGGACGAAAGATACCAAAGGGACAGTCAAACTCATAAATCTAAAACGAACTGACAACGCCATGGCTTAAAATGAAAAAGACAAACAGAAAAACAATAGTACACATGACACAACATAGAAAACTAAAGAATAAACAACACGAACCCCACCAAAAACTAGGGGTGATCTCAGGTGCTCCGGAAGGGTAAGCAGATCCTGCTCCACATGTGGCACCCGTCGTGTTGCTTATGTGATTACAAATCCGGTAAATAGTCCAATTCGGTAGGTCACATTCATGAAAGGGAAGGGGATTGTAGTAACGACGTAAGAAACATATCCGATATCATTTGTGAAACGGTTATTCCATAACGGTCAACCAACTCGTGATGGCGTCCATAAAATTTACGAAGGGATGATTTCAACTTCACCATTTGGAACTCTTGGTTTAATAGCTTCCTTGTGAGCAGTAACCCTCTATCAAGAAAATCATGATAGGAAATGCAAGCACGGGAATATCGTATCAATTGGGAGATATATACCCCGTATGCATGTGCTGCTGGAATGTTGCTACTTAGAAATGGAAAGTTCACAATTGGAAAGCTGAAATCATCTCTTTTGTCGTAAAGTTTTGTTTTCAACCGACCCTCATTGTCAATTTCTAGATGTAAGTCAAGATATGAAGCCGACTTAACTGTATCTGTAGTATCCTTTATCTCCAATTCGATAGGATAGATGCGTTCCACATAGTCACCAAATTTTGAATTGTTTAGTGAAAGAACGTCATCTATATAGCGGAAAGTAGAGTTAAAGGATATTGCTAACTTCTTATATTTCTTCCTAAGAAGTTCCTGCATGAAGTCAGCCTCATAATAATAAAAAAACAAGTCGGCAAGTAGAGGGGCACAGTTTGTTCCCATTGGGATGCCGACAATCTGTTGAAAAACACGTCCTCCGAACGTTACAAATATGTTGTCAATCAAGAAATCAAGCATCTTGCATTGACAATATCGGTTTCAGAGAATTTTTTGTTTGAATCAGAGTGATTCTTTACAAAGTATGATTTATCCCTCCCTAAGACAAGATACTTGTATCTACGTTGGCCATTCTTTTTTATGAAGCAAAGTAATACCAACTCTTTCAATTTGTCTTTTAGTTTGGAATGTGGAATACTTGTGTAAAGAGTAGAAAAGTCAAGTGTTTTAATACTGTTACAAGATGAAAGAGAGTTAGATTGTATGTACTCTAAAAGATCTTTGGAATTTTTAAGTATCCACATCTGATTCACGCCACCTCTAGAATAGGCAGTTTCACAATAACTTTGAAGCCCGTCTTTGATTGCTGATAAAATAGATGTTAATAATTTAGAAAGAGGTTTCGTGGAGCACTTGGAAGACCCAGCAATATATCGTTGTTTGTAAGGACACTTATGTAGTTTAGGTATCCAATTCTGATTTGTATTAACGACCTCACTGCCTTAATCCATTCGGATAGAGTGTTTACGTCTTCTTTTTCACGTTAGCCCAGTGCCTGACATAATCCTCGACTGAGTCCATCAAAATTTTAAAGTTGTATTTCCAATTGATGGATTTAGGCTCACGTAATTTCGGACCTTTCGATAACACATTTCGTAGAGAAGTGTTATTAACAATGTTCAGGTCCCCGGTAATAACGTGGCCAGCAGGATTATATGTGAATTGGGAACTAGCACAAGTGCAATCAGGAGGTTTAGACTTGAAGTCGTCAATATCGAGATTCTGCAAAACGCGTTTGTAATTGAAAATTTTAGTTGCAATAGGTTTGGTATAGGTATAAGAAATTATTGGTACAGACTGTTCTTTGAAATAAGGAGGTATTTTCGATTGAACTAATTTATGATGAAGGATACTGCCTAGGTTGACGCCATCGAGACCTTTGTTGGCAAAGGAAAGATTTAGAAAAGATCTTTTCTCTTTTTCATCTTTTCCAATGCGAACTGGCTTGAATAGTCTGTGACTTGCAATTTCCGAAATTATAGCTTGAAGTTTGTATTGGTTTGAATGAGGGTTTGTAACAGTGGATTCCAAACATAAATTGAACAGATAATGAAGTTTTAAAAGGGGTAATGAAAGTTTCGTGCGAATGTGATGAATACCTAACGGCTTTTGTATGAATGACAGCAAGTCATTAATAGACGTTTTCGGAAACTAAGTTTACAATAACATTTAAGTTGACGATGATGATTACAGGTAAACTTACCTGTGGGTCATCTCAAAAAACATAATGTCTCGCAAAATGTGTCTACATGCTTAATAAACGAAAACAATGAGAGATATAATTTTAATGAAAATCAGCTATTTTTCACCATTTTTATAAACAAGTACTGTTTTTATTCGTCTGAATCAGACGAAGAGCTGACTCCCAATGCTTTCAGTAATTTAGAAATTTTCTTTGCCATTAATTTTTCAAAGGTAAGCTGATGTTTTAACAAGCTGCATCAATGATGCTTTTTTGTGAGTTATTGACCACAGGACAAGACAACTGTTGGTCGGGGTTTTCCTAGTGGTAGTGTCGCCACCGCCGGATATTACTGTTTTGTTTTGAAAATACTAGTTTGTGCAGTTATTTTATTGTAAAAACGCCTCCTGAACCATTACTTGGACTTAGATATAGAATTATAGATGAGGCCGTAGACACTTGGGAAGGAAACGATGTTTTTCACGTTATTTATACTGTTTTTATCAAACAACTGGTGAAAAACCCCAAACACTTTTAGATATATTGAGACAAATTTGAAATTATGTTTTCCAGAATGACACTGGCAGGGCATACAAACTTTCCCAAAGAAATAGAGTTATGTTGTTCATGCTTTGGCTAAGATCATTTCCATGTTACCACATTCTTACCTTAATTTTTGACGTAAGCGTTACCACAATACATGATGAAATTAATCGGTTCATTCCCGTGTTTTACCAACATTTTCATCATCTGGTATATTGGCCATCTCTTAATGAATGAACAGCAAAGATGGAAAACTGGGAAAAACTCCCAATGGTAGTGGGTGCTATTGACGGTACCTTAACGGAAATTTACAGACCACTTGTTGAGCCTCAGGAGCTTTATTATTCTGGACGTCGCCACTTTCATTGCGTACAAACTCAGGTCGTCATCGATTATTTAGGCAAAATATGTTATATTAATGCCGGGTTTTTGGGATATCAAAATGACACAAACAGTTTGCAATGATGACGTCAATTGGTAGAAATGCGGAGCTTGACTTTCCTGAAGGAAAAGTTTTACTGGCAGATATGACACTCTTTACATGCCAGCAAATGCAGTGAAAACCGGACAATTTAAAAGGAGATGTCGCAAAATTAATAATTCAATCAAAGAATACAGAGTCACTGTTGAACATTCTATTGGAGAATTGAAGAATAATAGAGTTATGGGAAGTCTTTGGAGACATCCGAGGAGAAAACTTCGTCATATAGTAAATATTTGTGCTGCTTTTGTATGCAGGCGTAACGACTTGTTTCGTTGATTTGAATAAAAAAATTAATATTTGAGTTATTTTCAATTTGTCAATATTGTACACTTTGAAATGACCCCTGTATAATTATCTGTAAATGTCATCATAAATGTAAACATAAAAGTTTAAAACACTTTCCGAAAATGTCTAATAGAGACATCATGCAGAGAAGGTGATGTATAATGACGATGACCATGACTGCGTCTACGTCAAGGAGTCGAGTTGAAAATATTCATCACATTCAACGAGTTACACGAAGGACTAGATAGAATACCTATACCATCATTTTTGTCATTGCAGCCATACGGTGTTGCAGTTCCCAATTGTCTAATCCAGTAGTCTTCTTTTTGTCTACGGAGAGTCGTTGAAAGATTAGGATTGTTAGAGCTATGGTATATCTTTTCGATAATGCGAACTGTCATAGAAACGCATATAATAGAGGTATTCAAAATAACTCTTGAAAATAAATTTTAGACTAGTTGATTTTCCATTTTTTTAGGTCTGAAAGGAACGCTTTTATTGAAAAACGCCCATATATTGTCAATTATTGCATTACAAATTGCCATTGTCCACAAAACAAAAACCACTAAAAAGAATGTCCATCATAGGCAGAAGCAATATAAAAAGCATACCCATCACATGACCTAATTATTGCAATCACTTCAAAAACCTGGCCATTTATCATATTATAAAACGCTTAATGAATGCCCTTGTTAGTCAGGTATAATATAATCTTTTTAAATTGATGTTATAATGCAAGATTGGATTAATTTTGCACTCACTGAAATATTATATAGATTTAGTAGTTTATTAGTATATTAAACCTTTTCATTACAAATAAATAAATTAAACTTTCAGGTAAATGCAGCATCAGAACGTTCCCCAGGAAAATTTACGCCGAAAGTTTGGGAAAGTATGAATAAAAAATTGGAGAGGCAAACAGATAACCAGAAAACAAAGATTTCAAAAGAAAAGAATTGAAATAAAAAGAATAGAAAGAGGCCCACGTAGTTCAAATGTTACAGAAGGAACAACATATGAAATAGAAATTAAAGTAAATGACAATGCTTTAGTGCTTGTGACGTTTAGCAATTCCTTCTCATATTCTTTATATATTCTTTATACATATATAAATAGATCAATGTTTAAGATTTTGATTTTCAAACAAGACGTCCTTCAAAATTTTGTAATATCACTCAGGTAGCAGCTGTAAGTGGATCAAACCTATTCCAGGGATGTAATATGTAAAGTTGTGACATTTTAAATAAAGCGAGTAAAATAACTGGTATTTTCTTTCCGTAATGCCACTAATAATGCTATGACGTTCAATCAGTACTTGACTGAATCAGAGGAGTAATCTATTTACATATTTGTAAATATAACAGTTATATGTTTGCTTGATTTTTGAGGCATTCAAAATAAAGAAAGTTGAAAAACATTTGAAAAAGTTATTATTTCATCATTTTTTGGTTATGTTAATATGACAACTGAAATATATAATGTATTATCATTATGCTTCATCAAACTTAAATCATTAATTGAGGAAAGGGTGACAAAGTCTTGACATTTTACTTGCATGACTATTATGTATGAATCGATAATTTAAAAAAAATATATGGTGATTTTTCTGAGTAATTTATTTTGCTCATTTAAGACCACAGTAATGCAAATATAAGCTGCATTACAATGTATCATAATATTTGTATACATCTACATAGAAACCATGTGTTGTTGTTCTGAAATCATGGTATTTGATCTCTTATTGTCTGTTAGATTGTAACTTTTGCACATCAGAACAATGCAAAAACTTTAATTTTCCAACTTCATGTCCTGTTGCAATGGTAATCGTTGTTCGTAGAAACCAAAAAAAATGCTTTCATTTGATTGCCTTGTGAAACTGTATTATTCTGTGTTAGTTTAACAAAGGATATGACAACATATGTCACACTTGGTTCACCGATGATGAAAGATATACAAAAAATTGCTGTTGATCACTATTTCGTTAGGGGTCACAAAAACGTTTTTCGGGCAAAAAATAGTCTTGTGACCCATATTTTATTTTATTTCTTTTTAAAGCTTATTATTTTGACCATCTTATGTCAAATTAAAAAAAATATTCATTGGACCATTTTTTTGGAAATTTAAGAAAAATAGAAATTTTTAAGAAAATCTGTGTTTTTGGGTGGAGGAGTGTTGATAAAATTTGAGCTGAAATCAATGAATATGAATAAAACTGCCATTATTTGTGTTTTATTTACATTTTAAATAATAATTTTGTAATAAATGAAGAACAAACCTTTCAAAATACTTTCAAAGGCTTAAAAAAAATCCAGAGTTTCTACATCAGGTATGCACGTGATGTACCAACTTTGGTGACCGTTACAATAGTAACGAGTCTGGTGACATACTATTTTTAACCCAAATTTTTTGCATAGTACATGTAGTATATGTATGCAAATTTTAAGAAATATTCAATGGTGGAAAAAAATTGCTATATCTGTAGGTGAAATTTATTGGTCATACGTAAACGAAAGTATTCTGTAAATGAAAAAAATCGTGAACATATATAAAAAAAAAAAAATTTGAGATCGCTTTTATAAACAATGAGACATTATCTAAAATGAGTTTCAGCGATAATTTTGAAGGGGAAAAAGGCAGGCTTGATTTATAGATTTTAGGAAATTGCATCATGCTATTTCCGAATGATAGTGTATAGCATTTTCTATTTATATATATATAGCTAACGCCAGTATTTTTTAATCATATGTAATCCGATGGACAAGGTATAAGAGGTTGTCCTTGCACAAAGGCTGACATATACCTATAAAAGTGCCTATATATAAAATAATTATAAAACTTTTATCTTTCAAAGTCTAATATTTTAGTCTTTGAATTATTTGATATCAATATAATAACCACATTTACTAATTAATCAACATTTGTACTTGAATTATGTTTTTCGAAATAGTATCTGACTGCTTTCAAGTGCTTTATATATTCACCTGTGTCTGCCTATGATCGCAAAAAATACAAATCATGTCCCTTTAAAAAGTTTCCTTTGTACAGTTAATGTTTAAAAACTTTATTGAAATTAACAAATTTCGTGTTTATAATGTATTTTAGTCATTGTTACTGAAATAAACATTCTTACATGATTTTTCATATCTTATCTAGATTAAAAGGTAAAAAATCTAACATACCTTCATAACCTCTTTCCTTTAACGTTATTTCGTTCAATGTATTTTGTACAGCTCTATAATATTATTATTAAATGACACCTACATGTGTGCAAGGGAAGATAACACTTCTATTTAGTTTAATAAGTTTACCGTGCATAGGTGTCTGACTACGTCAATTCGTCAAATATAGTTGTCTTATTTTTTATATGGAGTGTTGATAAAGCTGCAGGATTTGAGACAAGACTAAATGTCGAATGCATAGAAGTATTCAACAATTAATCCTATAAACTTATCAATTTTAGTATGTTACGTAACTATCTATTAAAATTCATTACGTAACTGTTTGGTTTTTATAGAAGACAGAAAATACAGCAACAAGATAAAGCAGGTAAAAGACAATTAAAAAAATTAAATCTCCAAAATCATATGAAGTACACAAAACAACAAATGTATGCAGTCCTGTACTATATAGTAATACATATTGAAATACAAGATATTCCTACAGTTTGCTAGTAGCATCTTACTTACATATTGTATTTGTATCAGACTAGTGAAAGCATTATACATTGCACCACTAGGTTAACACATGCAGCTATTGTGTCCTAACTGTGTAAGAGGGTACAACGCAAAGAATTCAGTGCTTCCGTATTGGCATGACGATGTTATCATACCTTAGCACTCCAACAACATATTTAGTTTCAAGCTAGGTCTATATAGGATATTTGTTTGTAGATATAAAGAGATGTGGTGTGAGTGCCAATGAGACAACTCTCCATCCAAGTCACAATAAAAGTAAACCATAATAGATCAAAGTACGGTCTTTAACAAGGAGCATTGGCTCACACAGAACAGCAAGCTATACAGGGCCCACCAATAGTGTAAAACCATTCAAACTGGAAAACCAACGATCTAATATATATAAAAAACAAGAAACGAGAAACACTAATGAACCACATCAACAAACGACAACTACTGAACATCAGATTCCTGATTATTCCTGTGACCACTATAAACAAAAGCTTTTGTACTTTTAATGTTTTTATATGAGCAGATATTTCATATCTTCTCTTGATTATGATTTTTTTTCTTTTTATCTGCAAATAATATTTTGCATTTGGTATCAGTTATCTAAATCCATGTGTTTTTATATAAACAATAGAAAGGAAATGTCGTGTAAAGGGACATTAAGTGTCAAAATCATGTTCACCGATTTGATTCAAATTTATTACTTACTAAAACGAATATCAAAAATTACAATAAGTCTGCAGTAAACAGTTAACAATGGATGCACTCGATAAAATATCAGAAATTTGTGTATAGACGCCATCTAATTAACTATCTAGATGACCTCTGGATACTGCCGTCTGTTACATAACCCGATATAAACATAAGCATAAATAGAAATAGAAAGCGACTTTGTGCAATTGAATTTTTCTATGTCTGTTTGATTTAATGTTATATGTTAAAAAATAAGTCAACTATCGTTTTTATCAGTATAAAAATTATGTTTTTGTGGATGAAATCAGTCAACAAAATGGTTCACCTTCGTTTCACTTTGCATGTTTACATTCTTAAAAGGCTGAACACGATTAATACATGCGTAACCAATCTCTAGCTAGTGGGTTGAATTGAATTGCAAGTGAATAATTCGTCTTCGATGTAACTTTGCTTATATTGACAAAATAGAAAAAAACAGGCAGCTAAAAGCGTATTATAATCTATTTTTTTCACTTTTGTTAATGATTGAAACAAACTAAATCATGTTTGACTTTTTTCATATCTCGTAGATTACACATTAGTTTTATACTATGGATCACTGAATTCGCAACATCAATTGACATTAAAAAAAATCGCCGATTAAATCCTTGTCGTGTTCAGTGAAATATGTAACATAAGACATGACGAATTATCGTATTGTTGGTAATTATATGTCTAGTTAATTTTCATTGAAAAACTTCCATTTCTTTACTTCGCCACAGAGTTTGATGAATCATTCGCCAAACGCTATAAAGCTATATGTATTTTATGATTGTGCTTACGACTTTCCTATCGGAGTTTGAGCGTCGTATTTGGAGAAAAAAAGGCGCATCTTGTGTACAAAATTAATGTCAGCGGATCTATTTTTTGTTCATTTACCAAGCGCGTTGTTGTATTTTATCTAACTTGATTCTTTGTGACTGATCGTTGTTATCGTTTTTGTTTCTTTTCATAAGTCAACTATAAAGTCAGATTGTTCATTGATTCGTGGGTGAAAATATTAAATCCTTGTTGTGAGGATGTTCCGTCAATTTGAGGAACGAACGGACGTCGATTAGAGAACGGACATCGATCTGAGTCTAACATATCTGTATATATTTGCAATATAGATATAGATTGAAATACAAATATGCTCAGCGTATGAAAATAGAGAAGAGCTCCAAGTTTTCGTTTCATGACTTCCAGTGTATGCACTGTAAACATTTTTTGACTTTGTTTTTAAAAAACCTAACAAAAGTATTAGTTTGCATGACTAAAATGCGTGGTATATTTTTAACAATAGTTTAACCTTCTTTATCAGCATGTTTTCCTCAAGAGTACTTTTTATTTTTATCTGCTACCATTATCTGTTAGTTTAAAATGAACAATAAGAAGGGGTGTCTTTAAACTTAAATTTAAGATTTCCTTACTGGTGCACGTTTTCTAATTACTTTTAGTCAAATCAATGAAATATAAGCGGGAAGTATTTTCTTGCTTAATCAGACACGAATTAAATTCGCTAACGCATTTAAACAAATTCTTCAAACGACATAATAGTTGTCATCAAATTACATCAAATCTTTCAAAAAGAGGTTTTTCGTTTCAGAAGAAGGATCACCTTCTTTATCAGGATGTTTTTCTCAATCCGTTTAAAAGTACTTTTTATTTTTATCTGCTACCTTTATCTGTTAGTTTAAAATGAACAATAAGAAGGGGTGTCTTTAAACTTAAATTTAAGATTTCCTTACTGGTGCACGTTTTCTAATTACTTTTAGTCAAATCAATGAAATATAAGCGGGAAGTATTTTCTTGCTTAATCATACACGAATTAAATTCGTTAATACATTTATACAAATTCTTCAAACGACATAATAGTTGTCATCAAATTACATCAAATCTTTCAAAAAGAGGTTTTTCATTTTAGAAGAAGGGTCACATTAATTGCGCAGTACAAGTTATCATGTTACGGAGTACAATGAATGTGACCTTGCTCCAAACAAAAAAGAATGGTTAGCAATTTTTATGAAGTAAAAATATTTTTTTAATATACTGAATGATATTCATCAATGTACAAAGTGAAGTCGATTTAAAACTGAAACCTTTTCAACAACTCTCGACACCGACTAATGCCACCTACTCTTTACAGGTGAAACTGACGAGTCATCTCAAAGACAAAAACTATTATGATTCTCATTATGCATGCATATTTAATTGATTTCAGTTATATACTGTCGTGACCATATAGCTACAGAAGATGTATCAAACAAAAAATAATTAGAGATATTTCTCTGTCATATACTATTCTTATTACATGTATTACAGCTTTGTCTTCACTTTTATGATTATGCGAGTCTTTAATAAACGATTTTGCAGCATGCCAATAACGATTAATTTGTTTCAGCACAAATGCATAAAAAGGTGAATATGATTTCAAGCCCATCCCTTTTTTCTTACATATTTAAGAAATCCATGCCATTTGGACTCTGTTGGAAAGTTGTATTATTGTGAATCAAATAGATATCAAGCAATAAAATCAATAGCAATCAATACTTTATTTTTTCAATTTTTGTTTTTAACACGACCCCTCACATATTACCTATCGTAATTGTTCTCAACAACTGTAGGTATAGACAATTGTTGAAAATGCATAATTATAGTGTTTTATAAATGAAATTCTGATCCGAAAAATTTTCATTACTGATACTCATATAAGAAAAATGGATAGGATCATTGGATGATACTAAATGTACTAGTATTTCATGCAGACAAAAAAAGAAAGACAGAAACAATGTTTTCCTACGTAAAATACAGTTAGGACTATAAGGATTTGATTTTATCTCGAATGCACTATTCACAAACATTTAAGAACATTTATATGAATCATTGTTCTCTTTGGTGATTTTTTTAATTAAAAAAAGAAGGTTAAATCTATTGAATATGAATGTTGAACTAGGATGTTTTTTTCTATTCTAAGCTATTATCTTATATACTTCTTTATTAATCAATAAAAACTATCAACAAGGATTATACAGTGATCCCAAATCCCCAAGCTTTCATTTGATGCCAAAAACTACTAAAATATTTCACCTATGGACAAATATACAGCTATTCGTGCGAACTATTTTGTTTGAAAAGTGTACTTCGGTCTTGTATGTTCTTTCCGACCGGGCCTAAATTATTGGTTCTACACATATAACAACATCAAAATTGTAAAACTTATGTCTGCTTCACTTAATTTCCTTCTATGACTTATTTCTACCATAGAAAACACATAGAGCTTTTGTCAAAGCACTATTTTACTGAATTCAAGTTCAAATTGGAGTGGTACAAATGTAGTAACAAATTCGTTATACACAGAAATCTCCATATGGATACTAAAAGTGACAGTTATGACTTTAAAAAAAAACAAACTTGGTCAGTTCCTACTCATGATATTTACAGAAATAGCAATGTTCTTACTTATATGAGCCGTGATGTAGTGGTTAGTGCATCGGACTACTAACACAAGTGTTCCTGGTTCGATCCCCGTTCCTGGGAGAAAATTTCAGGGACTGAATTTTCAGCTCTCCCTTGACACCATTTGCGAGTATGGTCTTGAGGAAACGATGATAGTCCATCGGAAGAGGACGATAAATGGCTGGTCGGTGTTAAGAGAGAGCCATATCTCTTGCACGTAAAAGACACCCTTATAGATTTCGAAAAAAAAGTAGGCTAATGCCGCTACAAGGCAGAACTCGCGCCCGCAAAGTGGAAAGGGATAATATTAGTTGCAATCCACTATAAATAAATATGTTTAAACTAAGTGTACATCAATTTCCTTGCAATTAAAGTATACACTTAAAAAGCCAACAAAACATAACCACTCACTAGAAAATTTGACCAAAAGCTTATTTATACTATAAACCATTCATAATATACATGTTTAATCAATTTCAATCTTAAATAATGCAAAAAAATAAAACTTTAGGTAAAGTCCTAATTGTGTGCATACTTAATGATAAAAAGATGCTGCAATACCCTATTATAGCAATTTTTGAGCACTATAATTTGACACCAACATAATTGTCATATATATAGATATATATATATATAAGTACGTCTGAGTCAGTGACAACTCTACATCAGATGTATCCATCGGATCGCCATCAATGATGGTGATACATGGCTGTGTACATAATGTATATACAACTCGTCTAAACATCAACCCAACAATGTTAGATCTGTAAATTTGCTTTCGCAAATTTTTGGTTCTTCCCTCGCCGGGATTCGAACCCATGCTACTGTGATATCGTGACACCAAATCGCCTGCACTCGAGCCGTCCCGCTAGACCACACGACCACCTGGGCTCTCAAAAAAGAGCTTTCGCTGGCCGTGTGTTACCTTTCCTCGTCAGTTTTAATCTAGCGGCGTACTACAGTACATGATATATAAGGCATGAAGATGTTATTATTACAGATCAGCTAAATTATCTATAGTAAAGGATCCTACAAATTAATGTAATATACAGTCACAGAAAATAATCATATTTATAAGTACGTCTGAGTCAGTGACAACTCTACAACATATGTATCCATCGGATCGCCATCAATGATGGTGATACATGGCTGTGTACATAATGTATATACAACTCGTCTAAACATCAACCCAACAATGTTAGATCTGTAAATTTGCTTTCGCAAATTTTTGGTTCTTCCCTCGCCGGGATTCGAACCCATGCTACTGTGATATCGTGACACCAAATCGCCTGCACTGCAGCCGTCCCGCTAGACCACACGACCACCTGGGCTCTCAAAAAAGAGCTTTTGCTGGTCGTGTGTCACCTTTCCTCGTGAGTTTTAATCTAGCGGCGTACTACAGTACATGATATATAAGGCATGAAGATGTTATTATTACAGATCAGCTAAATTATCTATAGTAAAGGATCCTACAAATTAATGTAATATACAGTCACAGAAAATAATTATATTTATAAGTACGTCTGAGTCAGTGACAACTCTACAACAGATGTATCCATCGGATCGCCATCAATGATGGTGATACATGGCTGTGTACATAATGTATATACAACTCGTCTAAACATCAACCCAACAATGTTAGATCTGTAAATTTGCTTTCGCAAATTTTTGGTTCTTCCCTCGCCGGGATTCGAACCCATGCTACTGTGATATCGTGACACCAAATCGCCTGCACTGCAGCCGTCCCGCTAGACCACACGACCACCTGGGCTCTCAAAAAAGAGCTTTCGCTGGCCGTGTGTTACCTTTCCTCGTCAGTTTTAATCTAGCGGCGTACTACAGTACATGATATATAAGGCATGAAGACGTTATTATTACAGATCAGCTAAATTATCTATAGTAAAGGATCCTACAAATTAATGTAATATACAGTCACAGAAAATAATTATACTTACTGACTGTATATTACATTAATTTGTAGGATCCTTTACTATAGATAATTTAGCTGATCTGTAATAATAACATCTTCATGCCTTATATATCATGAACTGTAGTACGCCGCTAGATTAAAACTGACGAGGAAAGGTAACACACGGCCAGCGAAAGCTCTTTTTTGAGAGCCCAGGTGGTCGTGTGGTCTAGCGGGACGGCTGCAGTGCAGGCAATTTGGTGTCACGATATCACAGTAGCATGGGTTCGAATCCCGGCGAGGGAAGAACCAAAAATTTGCGAAAGCAAATTTACAGATCTAACATTGTTGGGTTGATGTTTAGACGAGTTGTATATACATTATGTACACAGCCATGTATCACCATCATTGATGGCGATCCGATGGATACATCTGTTGTAGAGTTGTCACTGACTCAGACGTACTTATAAATATAATTATTTTCTGTGACTGTATATTACATTAATTTGTAGGATCCTTTACTATAGATAATTTAGCTGATCTGTAATAATAACATCTTCATGCCTTATATATCATGTACTGTAGTACGCCGCTAGATTAAAACTCACGAGGAAAGGTAACACACGACCAGCAAAAGCTCTTTTTTGAGAGCCCAGGTGGTCGTGTGGTCTAGCGGGACGGCTGCAGTGCAGGCGATTTGGTGTCACGATATCACAGTAGCATGGGTTCGAATCCCGGCGAGGGAAGAACCAAAAATTTGCGAAAGCAAATTTACAGATCTAACATTGTTGGGTTGATGTTTAGACGAGTTGTATATACATTATGTACACAGCCATGTATCACCATCATTGATGGCGATCCGATGGATACATATGTTGTAGAGTTGTCACTGACTCAGACGTACTTATAAATATGATTATTTTCTGTGACTGTATATTACATTAATTTGTAGGATCCTTTACTATAGATAATTTAGCTGATCTGTAATAATAACATCTTCATGCCTTATATATCATGTACTGTAGTACGCCGCTAGATTAAAACTGACGAGGAAAGGTAACACACGGCCAGCGAAAGCTCTTTTTTGAGAGCCCAGGTGGTCGTGTGGTCTAGCGGGACGGCTCGAGTGCAGGCGATTTGGTGTCACGATATCACAGTAGCATGGGTTCGAATCCCGGCGAGGGAAGAACCAAAAATTTGCGAAAGCAAATTTACAGATCTAACATTGTTGGGTTGATGTTTAGACGAGTTGTATATACATTATGTACACAGCCATGTATCACCATCATTGATGGCGATCCGATGGATGCATCTGTTGTAGAGTTGTCACTGACTCAGACGTACTTATAAATATAATTATTTTCTGTGACTGTATATTACATTAATTTGTAGGATCCTTTACTATAAATAATTTAGCTGATCTCTAATAATAACATCTTCATGCCTTATATATCATGTACTGTAGTACGCCGCTAGATTAAAACTGACGAGGAAAGGTAACACACGGCCAGCGAAAGCTCTTTTTTGAGAGCCCAGGTGGTCGTGTGGTCTAGCGGGACGGCTGCAGTGCAGGCGATTTGGTGTCACGATATTACAGTAGCATGGGTTCGAATCCCGGCGAGGGAAGAACCAAAAATTTCCGAAAGCAAATTTACAGATCTAACATTGTTGGGTTGATGTTTAGACGAGTTGTATATACATTATGTACACAGCCATGTATCACCATCATTGATGGCGATCCGATGGATACATCTGTTGTAGAGTTGTCACTGTCTCAGACGTACTTATAAATATAATTATTTTCTGTGACTGTATATTACATTAATTTGTAGGATCCTTTACTATAGATAATTTAGCTGATCTGTAATAATAACATCTTCATGCCTTATATATCATGTACTGTAGTACGCCGCTAGATTAAAACTGACGAGGAAAGGTAACACACGGCCAGCGAAAGCTCTTTTTTGAGAGCCCAGGTGGTCGTGTGGTCTAGCGGGACGGCTGCAGTGCAGGCAATTTGGTGTCACGATATCACAGTAGCATGGGTTCGAATCCCGGCGAGGGAAGAACCAAAAATTTGCGAAAGCAAATTTACAGATCTAACATTGTTGGGTTGATGTTTAGACGAGTTGTATATACATTATGTACACAGCCATGTATCACCATCATTGATGGCGATCCGATGGATACATCTGTTGTAGAGTTGTCACTGACTCAGACGTACTTATAAATATAATTATTTTCTGTGACTGTATATTACATTAATTTGTAGGATCCTTTACTATAGATAATTTAGCTGATCTGTAATAATAACATCTTCATGCCTTATATATCATGTACTGTAGTACGCCGCTAGATTAAAACTGACGAGGAAAGGTAACACACGGCCAGCGAAAGCTCTTTTTTGAGAGCCCAGGTGGTCGTGTGGTCTAGCGGGACGGCTGCAGTGCATGCGATTTGGTGTCACGATATCACAGTAGCATGGGTTCGAATCCCGGCGAGGGAAGAACCAAAAATTTGCGAAAGCAAATTTACAGATCTAACATTGTTGGGTTGATGTTTAGACGAGTTGTATATACATTATGTACACAGCCATGTATCACCATCATTGATGGCGATCCGATGGATACATCTGTTGTAGAGTTGTCACTGACTCAGACGTACTTATAAATATAATTATTTTCTGTGACTGTATATTACATTAATTTGTAGGATCCTTTACTATAGATAATTTAGCTGATCTGTAATAATAACATCTTCATGCCTTATATATCATGTACTGTAGTACGCCGCTAGATTAAAACTGACGAGGAAAGGTAACACACGGCCAGCGAAAGCTCTTTTTTGAGAGCCCAGGTGGTCGTGTGGTCTAGCGGTACGGCTGCAGTGCAGGCGATTTGGTGTCACGATATCACAGTAGCATGGGTTCGAATCCCGGCGAGGGAAGAACCCAAAATTTGCGAAAGCAAATTTACAGATCTAACATTGTTGGGTTGATGTTTAGACGAGTTGTATATACATTATGTACACAGCCATGTATCACCATCATTGATGGCGATCCGATGGATACATCTGTTGTAGAGTTGTCACTGACTCAGACGTACTTATAAATATAATTATTTTCTGTGACTGTATATTACATTAATTTGTAGGATCCTTTACTATAGATAATTTAGCTGATCTGTAATAATAACATCTTTATGCCTTATATATCATGTACTGTAGTACGCCGCTAGATTAAAACTGACGAGGAAAGGTAACACACGGCCAGCGAAAGCTCTTTTTTGAGAGCCCAGGTGGTCGTGTGGTCTAGCGGGACGGCTGCAGTGCAGGCGATTTGGTGTCACGATATCACAGTAGCATGGGTTCGAATCCCGGCGAGGGAAGAACCAAAAATTTGCGAAAGCAAATTTACAGATCTAACATTGTTGGGTTGATGTTTAGACGAGTTGTAGATATATATATATATATATATATATATATATATACATACAAAATATAACGTAACATGATTACTAACAACAAATGTGATCAATTTTTACTGTAATGGGTATGATCTCTATATTTAGAATTTCACATGCCTTTAAGTAATAGGTATAAATAAAGGCAACAGTAGTATACCGCTGTTCAAATTCATAAATCCATGGACAAAAAACAAAATCGGGGTAACAAACTAAAACTGAGGGAAACGCATAAATATAAGAGGAGAACAACGACACAACACTACAATGTAACTAACACACAGAGAAACGGACCAAGCACCAGACAAAATCCCACGAGAATAACAAATATAACATCAAAACCAAATACATGAATTTGGGACAGACAAGTACCGTGACACATCTTATCGCAATGTCAATTTACACTCAAAAATAAGAGAAAACAAACGACGCAACGTTAAATTGTAACACACACAGAAACGAACTATAATATAACAATGGCCATATTCCTGACTTGGTACAGGACATTTTTAGAGGACAAAATGGTGGGTTGAACCTGGTTTTGTGGCATGTCAAACCTCGCACTTTAATGGCAATGTTAAATATAACATAGAAATGACAACATAATATTACAGGACTACAATACAAATAAATAGGAAAACGTATTAGACAAAGAAACACATGATTAATGAATAACAAAAAGCATCCGGTTTAAAATTTAATACGCCAAAAACGCGACTCGTCCACACAAGACTCACCAGTGACGCCCAGATATAAAAGATCGAAAGCGAAAAAAAGTACAAAGTTGTACAGCACTGAAGATCAAAAGTTGAAAAAGATTGTGTCAAATACGGCTAAGTTTTTATGCTTGGGATAAGAACATCCTTATTATAAAGAACAATTAATGCTATTGCTAACAGTAAATTTTATCAAATGAATATAACAGATATACATAATGAAACTGAAGTATTAACTCATTACAAAAAACAAACACGAATACATAATGAATGACCAACACAGAATAGACACACCCGACTCAGTCCAGGCCTCAACGCAGTAAATTATGAAAATGACGTCACATACGATGGTGAAAAGGCATTAAAAATTACGTCACATTTGAATATATGAAATTTCTGAAACAGCAGAAAAATTACGTCACATATGAAAAACTATATCTCAAAAGTAAGATAGAATTAGGATTGATTAAAGATTAAAATAGAACCAAATACTGATATTGGATTAAACACAATGCATATTGAAATACTTATTAATAGCAATTAACTATAATATATATATGTGCAGTTTGTTATGAATCCAACTTCAAACGTAAATTATCGTACAGATTATGTTGACCAAAATTAAATCTAATAAATGACGGCGGTGATTAATTTTTGTTTCCGTAACAGATAAATATAATAGAAAAGACGTCAACACATTTGACAAAATCCGATGAGAATTACAAATATAACATTAAACATTTAAACTAAATACATGAATTTGGGATAGACAAGTACCGTAACGCGTCTTATAGTCATGCGAATTCACACTCAGCAAAACAGTCACAATCGGGAATAAGTCACGTTTGGTAATTAAAGGATTAGACGACATAATGACAAACCACAATCTACCATGTGGTAAAAATGTCTTTAGCTAGTTTGGTTAAACACACATCGTATGGATCCACCAATTCGTGATGGTGTCCATAAAATATACGGAGTGTCAATTTTAATCTGTCCTCCTCATAACTTTGTTGGAGAAGTTTCTGCGTAAGTAGCACACTCCTGTATATGAAGTCCGTATAGTGTGAACAAGCACGTAAATAACGTATCAATTGTGATATGTAAACACCATACGAAGTAGCAGATGGTATGTTACTGCTGAGAAATGGGAAATTGATAATTGGGAAGTTGAAATCGTCCCGTTTGTCATAGATTTTTGTGTGAAGTCATCCATCTACGTCAATATTGAGGAAAAGATCAAGGTATGAAGCAGTCCTTCTAGTATCAGTAGTATCCTTAATTTCAAGTTCACTGGGATGTATGAGATGTAAGTATTGGCTGAAGTATGGGTTATGCAATGATAAAACATCATCAATATATCGGAAAGTAAAATAAAAACATTTCGCAAGGTGCTTTTTCTTTTTGTCTTTTAGAAGGTTTTGAATGAATTCTGCTTCATACGAGTACAAAAACAAATCAGCCGGCAGTGGTGCACAATTAATACCCATTGGAATACCGATTATCTGTTGAAATATAAATCCTCCAAACTCGACAAATATATTGTCGATCAAAAAGTCCATCATTTTGATAATATCATCTACATTTTCTGGAAGATTCAATGTGATTCTTCACAAAATATAAATTATTGTAACCCAAAACAAGAAATTTGTATCTACGATTCCCATTTTTATAGAAAAAGCTCTGTTTTATGAGATGGTGAAATCTATCTTTCAACTGAGCATGGGGAATAGTAGTATATAGCGTAGAAAAATCTAAAGTTTTTATGTTGCTGCAAAATTGCACATTAATGCATAGCCCCATTGATTTCTGTGTTAAATTCGGCAATTTCAAGCATGTATGGTTACTTTGTCTTAATTCTTACCATGCTGAGTTGTTTTCCCAAAGTTGGTCCTCAGGTGCAAAAAGCGTCCATTTTGACGTTTTTTCGTTCTTTTTCACGACCTGTAAGTCCCAGAGATGCTAATAGATGCATCCGTCTGTAGTTTCATGTAGAGTGGACACAAGTGAACACTTTTATCACAACAGTTAGGTCGGAGTGAAAATGATCTGGGTTCATCAGTGTAAAGAAGGTCATTTGGCGTACATACAAACTTTAGTCCTGGTATCTATGATGAGTTTATTTACAACCACTGGGTCAATGCCACTGCTGGTGGAGATTTATTTCCCCGAGGGTATCACAAGCCCAGTAGTCAGCACTTTTTGTGCTGACTTGAATTGTCATTGATATGGTTATATTTATAAATTAACTGTTTACAAAAATTTTGATTTTTTTGAAATACTAAGGCTTTTCTACCTCAGGCAAATATGGAACGTCACAGCTGTCTTATGTGGAAATATGATATTACTTTATGTTATTTTGTCTTTACTTGATATGGTTTTGACATTACGTAATGATGTTTTAATATAACTCAATATGGAATAGTCATTACTTAATGATATTTCGATATTACACGATATGGTTTCGTATTAACTTGATATAGTTTTGTCATTACTCAATATGGTTTTGTCATTACTCAATGTGGTTTCACCATTATTTAATATGGTTGTGTCATTAGTCAATGTGGTTTTAACATTACTTGATGTGTATGTGACTTAACGTAATGTAGTTGTTTCCTTACATGATGTGGTTTTGTTATTTCGTAATGATGATTTGTCTATTCTTTATATGGTTTCAACATTACGTATTGATGTTTAAAAATTTGACGATTCTACACTACTTGATGTGTTTGTTTCATTATTTGATGTGGTCTTGTCATTCTTTGATGTGATCCTGTCATTCTTTGATGTGGTTATCCCATTACTTGATGAGGTAAAACCACGTGACCAATTCAGAAAAAAACATGTTATATTTTTAGATAGATTTCCATGTTGTATGTGCTTTGAATGCAAGTGGCCATCTATCTAATTAGTGTTCAAATTAAAGTTCGGGACGGTTACTGTTTGAGTTAAACTTTGAGGTAGTTTTCGAATTCAAGTCATGCTTAGAATTAAAGTTCTAGTTAGCATTGAGTTTCGAGTTGGACCCCGAGTTTGAGTCACATTTAAAGGCAGATTTCTAGTTATAACTTTGAATTTGAGTCACTTCTTGAGGTAGAGTTTGAGTAAGATTCGAATTTAAGTCTCATTTAGATTAATTAAGATTTCGAGTTAAAATTCGAGCTATTCTATATGTCTTGTTGAGTTCGTAATTAAGTTTTCTATCGCGGAACAAGGGCTTTTGCTCGGGCTTCCGAAAAGAGGGCTCCGAAACATGCGTACTAAATACACAATTATGCAATATACAAAACGCAACATAGGAATTGAAATAAAGTTAGATGTTGTGTTATTGCTAATGAGACAACTATTCACCAGAGTTTAAATGCAGTGGATGTAAAAAAGTCATTTATAGACAACCGTACACCCTTCAACATTCCAATATATATATATTCAGCTACAAAAAGGCTACCATGCACTATGACTATATGAGAAAAAAAAATCAAACGAAAAAACTAACGGTCTATTTTACAAAAAAACAAATATGACACATATGTATACAACAACACCAATTGAACTTCATGCTCCTGACTTGGGGCAGGTACATAAAGAAAAGGGGGACGAAAGAAACCAGAGGGACAGTTAAACTCATAAATCAACAATAAACTGACAACCCCATGGCTAAAAATGAAAAGACCAAACAGACAAACAATAGTACACATAACACAACATAGAAAACTAAAGAATAAAAACAAGAACCCCACCAAAAACTATGGGTGTTCTCGGGTGCTCAGGGAGGGTAAGCAGATCCTGCTCCACATGTGGCACGCGTCGTGTTGCTTATGAGATAACAAATCCGGTAAATAGTCTAATTCGGGTAGGTCACATTTATGAAAGGGAAGGGGACTGTAGTTACGACGTAAGGAACATATCCGATATCATTTGTGAAACGGTTATTCCATAATGGTCAACCAACTCGTGATGGCGTCCGTAAAATTTACGAAGGGATGATTTCAACTTCACCATTTGGATTTCTTGATTTAATAGCTTCCTTGTGAGCAACAACCCTCTATCAAGAAAATCATGATAGGAAATGCAAGCAAGGGAATATCGTATCAATTTGGAGATATGTACACCGTATGCAGGTGCTGCTGGAATGTAGCTACTTAGAAATGGAAAGTTCACAATTGGAAAGCTAAATCATCTCTTTTGTCGTAAAGTTTTGTTTTCAATCGACCATCATTGTCAATTTCTAGATGTAAGTCAAGACATGAGACCGACTTAACTGTATCTGTTGTATCCTTTATCTCTAGTTCAATGGGATAGATGCATTCGACATAGTCACCAAATTTTGAATTATTTAGTGAAAGAACATCATCTATAAAGCGGAAAGTAGAGTTAAAGGATATTGCTAATTTCTGATCTTTCTTCCTAAGAAGTTCCTGTATGAAGTCAGCCTCATACTAATAATGCTCATTGTTGAAAACCATACAGTTTTGTTTTAGTTGAATAAAACCGAATTAAACTGTTTTGACATGATAAATTTATTACCTCCATGAAGCGTTTAAAAACTTGTATAGGAGTTATTTCTCAATATCAAGACAAACTATACAGAAAAACATTGTTTTTTTATTTTTTTTACCGATAAATATACAGCCGATCAACATAACGCTTTAACACTGAAAGCAGCAATATCAGGCGAGACACAGCGTTACGTGGACTATTTTACAAATTTATTATAATACTGCTTCTATTTGAGAACTTCGGATCAAATAACAGGACCAAGTGGTTTGAGGATATCCGAATTATGTCCGAAATACTGTGCAAATTTTTGGATTTTATTTTTTTATTATTGTCTGCCGTTCCCCTTTTTCATACCAAATAACTTTGAACAACCACTCGAACTTTAATTAAAACTTTAACTTTGGCGATACCCATCCAAAGCACATTAAACAAACGACATATTGAAATCTGTTAACAAAATATTTTTTTTTAACATAGTGCATGGTGGCCTTTTGTAGCTGACTATACGGAGTGTTGAAGGCTGCCTATATATGATTTCTTACATCCACTGCATTTAAACTTTGGTGAGTAGTTGTTTCATTGGCAATCCCACCACATCTAACTTTATTTAAACTCCTATGTTGCGTTTTGTATACTGCAACATTGTTTATTTAGTACGCATATTTGGGAGCCCTCTTTTCGGAAGCCCGAGCAAAAGCCCTTGTTCCGCGCGATAGAAAATTTAATTACGAACTCAACAAGACATATAGAATAGCTCGAATGTCAACTCGAAATCTTAATTAATCTCAATGAGACGTAAATTCGAATCTTGCTCAATTTCTACCTCAAGAAGTGACTCAAATTCAAAGTTTTAACTAGAACTCTGCCTTTAAATGTGACTCAAACTCGAAGTCCAACTCGAAACTCAATACTAATTAGAACTTTAATTCTGAGCATGACTTGAATTCGAAAACTAAATCAAAGTTTAACTCAAACAGTAACCGTACCGAACTTTAATTTGAACACTTATTAGATGGATGGCCACACGCATTCAAAGCACATACAACATGGAAATCTATCTAAAAATAGAACAGGTTTTTCCGAATTGGTCACGTGGTTTTACCTCATCAAGTAATGGGATAACCACATCAAAGAATGACAGGACCACACCAAAGAATGACAAGACCACATCAAATAATGAAACAAACACAGCAAGTAGTGTAAAATCGTCAAATTTTGAAACATCATTACGTAATATAAAAAACCATATAAAGAATAGACAAATCATCATTACGAAATAACAAAACCACATCATGTAATGAAACAACTACAGTACGTTAAGTCACACACACACCAAGTAATGTTAAAACCACTTTGACCAATGACACAACCATATTAAATGATGGTGAAACCACATCGAGTAATGACAAAACCATATTGAGTAATGACAAAACTATATCAAGTCAATACGAAACCATATCGTGTAATATCGAAATATCATTAAGTAATGACTATTCCATATTAAGTTATATTGAAACATCATTACGTAATGTCAAAACCATATTTAGTAAAGACAAAATATCATTATGTAATAGTAAAACAACATAAAGTAATATCAGAGTTCCACATAAGACAGCTGTGGCGTTCCATAGGCATAGATTATCTTAGCTGTATTTGGCAAAACTTTTAGGAATTTTGGTCCTCAATGCTCTCCAACTTCGTACTTTATTTGGCCTTTTTAACTTTTTTTGGATTCGAGCGTCACTGATGAGTCTTTTGTAGACGAAACGCGCGTCTGCCGTATATACAAAATTTAGTCCTGATATCTATGATGAGTTTATTTGCACCAAAATTCACAAAATTTCCGATTTTTTTCTATTTTTAACTTTAACTGGACTTGCAAATGGAAGTAGTTGTTTCCTCGGCGTATTTTGATAATAAACACGATCAGTCGTTATATGCCTTTGGGTTAATGGTATTTGTCAAGGTTTCAGTCTTCCTAACTCCGTGTTTCAGATCTTGAAGGTAAGCACACTCCTCTAAAAAACCGAATTTTGTCCGATATCAAATATTGAAGTTCGTATTAGAGCTCAAAATTACTATTAAAAGTTAGAAACATGACACTCAATAGTGTCAGATTGAGAAAACGTGCATGCACTACGAATTAAATGGCATAACGATGACCTCTAAATGTATTGAGCGCCATTGATGCCAATATAACGGTGGTCTGGGTACGGTCGTAATATTACTGCCCCCGTACGACAAGGATTAAGTTCAAATAAGATGGCAGACATTTCAAGTCAAAACTGTACCTTATCCGGACTTGTGCTGAAATATTCAACATATATTTTATTGTATATAAGAGTGTTCTGCTTTCCCGAAGTGTGATAGTACAAAAACAGGTACTACTGATCTGAACAACAGAGCAAATGTTCCCCAAGATTTCATTTTATACCAAAACTATCCAAATATTGCACATATTGACAACGAAACAGCTATGCTTAGGAACGATTTTGATTAAAATATATGCTTCTTTTTTGTATGTTTAGTCCGGACGGACATGAATTTGTGGTTCTATACCTAAAATGACATCTCTCATGCATTATGAAATATTACCATACTACGAATTTTTATCCTTACTCTTTTCATTAAAGCTGAAAAGCGATTACAAAGAGTTATTTTTACAATATTTATTGATAGATGGGTAGGACAAAATGAAAAACGATCAGGTGATGATTCCTACAACCATTTCTTCTACATTTAGTTTTCTATGTACATTTGAATTCATCAGAAATAATGTTTCACTAAATGCCAAAAAGGATACAAACGACATGTAAATGAAATTAAATTTTGATATGAACAAATGTAAATATTGTCAAATGTAATGTTTAGAAAACTTATTATAAAATGATTATTAATAAAGAAAGCAATATATGAAACTCATAGTTCATTTAGCCATTTATGTATTGTCCTCTGTTTGCTCGAATATTATTCAAGGAACCTTTGTGAATGAATGAACTTTATTCTCACAAAACTACATGTCATAGTAATAAAGAAAATATAAATTTACAACTACATATATGTATATATAAGCATGCACATGTGTGAACAAAAAACGTAATTTGACTTGGAGGACTGACTTTCACCTGTATTGTTTTTATAAACGTATATAATTTTTCTAAAATGATAGTTTTGTCTGAATTAAATAAACTATTAAATTTGTATGTATTTGGATTTTTATAGCAATGTTTAGGTAAAAATTTCTTTCTCTCCAAATCTAAAGATTTACAAGTTATTATATAATGATATTCGTCACTGATTTCACTTGAATTGCATATATGACAAAGTATGTCGTTTCGTGACAAAACTCGCCATCTTCCCGTCTCAATTGGTAAACGGTGACTACCACATCTAAGTATGCAGTATAAAAATAATAAATTAGTAGGCAATATGTTGAGTTATTCTCAAATATCAGATTATTTAAAAAAAATTCTGTCACATAGGCATTTAAGTAAGGTTTCTATCTGTGACAAACATAATGATATTTATTTAAATTTATAAGTGATAATTTATAAAAGAGGGACGAAAGATACCAAAGGGACAGTCAAACTCATAAATCTAAAACAAACTGACAACGCCATGGCTAAAAATGAAAAAGACAAACAGAAAAACAATAGTACACATGACACAACATAGAAAACTAAAGAATAAACAACACGAACCCCACCAAAAACTAGGGGTGATCTCAGGTGCTCCGGAAGGGTAAGCAGATCCTGCTCCACATGCGGCACCCGTCGTGTTGCTTATGTGATTACAAATCCGGTAAATAGTCTAATTCGGTAGGTCAAATTCATGAAAGGGAAGGGGATTGTAGTTACGACGTGAGGAACATATCCGATATCATTTGTGAAATGGTTATTCCATAACGGTCAACCAACTCGTGATGGCGTCCGTAAAATTTACGAAGGGATGATTTCAACTTCACCATTTGGAACTCTTGATTTAATAGCTTCCTTGTGAGCAGTAACCCTCTATCAAGAAAATCATGATAGGAAATGCAAGCACGGGAATATCGTATCAATTGAGAGATATATACCCCGTATACAGGTGCTGCTGGAATGTTGCTACTTAGAAATGGAAAGTTCACAATTGGAAAGCTGAAATCATCTCTTTTGTCGTAAAGTTTTGTCTTCAACCGACCCTCATTGTCAATTTCTAGATGTAAGTCAAGATATGAAGCTGACTTAACTGTATCTGTAGTATCCTTTATCTCCAATTCGATGGGATAGATGCGTTCCACATAGTCACCAAATTTTGAATTGTTTAGTGAAAGAACGTCATCTATATAGCGGAAAGTAGAGTTAAAGGATATTGCTAACTTCTTATCCTTCTTCCTAAGAAGTTCCTGCATGAAGTCAGCCTCATAATAATAAAGAAACAAGTCAGCAAGTAGAGGGGCACAGTTTGTTCCCATTGGTATGCCGACAGTCTGCTGAAAAACAAGAACATGAGAAATTCTACACTCTTTACCGTTTATAATTCTGCCCCAAAAATTTATCATACGACCTTTTACATACAGAAATAATTAGAATCTGCGTTGTTCTGCATAAACTATACAGTCTGGGGTTGATTGCTTCAAATGTAAAATGAGTTTACAAAATTTTAGGTGCACCTGCTCTAATAAAACAAAGTTTTCAAACCCCCAATTATCTGACCCATATAATTAAATAGGTACAACAGCCTTATCAAAAAGATCTAGTTGATATTCATGCAATAGATAAGTCATTAATTCTACTCTTCTTTAAGATAGAATACATAGCCTTTATTCCTTGATCTCGTAATTATTTTCTAGTCTGTAAAAAGGAACCACTTTTAGAAAAAAACATTCCTAAATATTTATAATTTTTAACAATCTCAATTTCATTATCAATAATAACAAATTTCAAATTTTGTGGAAGTCTGCCATTTGAAAAAACAAGAATTTTGGTTTTATTAACATTTACCTTAAGTTGCCATTTGTTACAATATATGGCAGAATTGTTTAACATATTTTGAAATTCAGTGTTATCAGCATATAACAGTAAGACCATCTTAAAATACACATCTAGTTCATTTTCTAGTTCTGCACTTATTGACTGAAAACCGGTTGTATCTAACTCTTCTAAAAATTCTTGTCAATCGTTCAGATATATAAAAAAAACAGAGTAGGCGATAGATTTTCACCTTGCCGTACACCAATTTCGCAAGGGAAGAAGTCAGATTTCTCATTATTGAAAACAGCACCGGATTTATATCGTTATACATATTTTGTATAACTCGGAAAAATTTTCCGTTATTATTATTATTCAACAGTTTAAATAAAAGGAGATTTATTTGAATAGAATCAAAAGCTCTCTGAAAATCAATGAATGCACAAAACAACTTTTTCTTCTTTAATTTAAATAGTTTGAAAAAGGCATTCATAGCAAAAATATGATTGTTTGTGTTGTATCCTGGTCTTAAACCTGCTTAGTTTTCTTGTTAAATTAAAAACTCGTCTAAATAATCACAAAGCCAACTGCTTAAAATAGAAGTAAATATTTTACCTTAACTTGATAGTAATGTTATTGGCCGATAGTTTTTCGGTTCCCTTTTACTACCTTTGTTTTTAAATACTGAAATAACATTTCATAAAAGCCATATTTCAGGTAAAAAACCTGTAGCAAAAATTAAATTGAACATATATACATATATATATCTCACATCAATTCAGAAGATGATGAAATATTATACAATTACTGTCTTTTGATGAGGTAAATATGCGGTTTGATTGACTTTTGAAAAAATGATATTCAGTGAGGCCGACGGCCGAAGTGAATATCAGTTTTTCAAAAGTCAATTAAACCCCATATTTACCGAAACAAAAGACAGTAATTGTTTTATTCCATATTCCGGGAGAAGAAAATGTATTTAATGACAAACATATACCAAAACAAATTGTACATGAAGCATTTTACCATAACGTTGCATGTAAAAGCGCGTGACGTTTAGCGCGGTGAATAACACTTTCTCAGGTGAATATGCTTTTTTATTCAAAATCCAATTCATATAGAGAAACCTACTAAAATAATACCAATATGGAATAAACTTATTTATTGTCAAGTCGTCACCAGGTGACATATTATTTTTAACACTTTGTATACCTTTGATAACCTCGTCTCTTGTTATTGTTTTGTTCAAAAAATAATTTGATCTATCAGTACCAAAATTGTTATCTAGTTCTAAATTTGCCTTAGTAAGAGTATCTTTATTAATATCTTTAAAAAATCATAAAACTGTTTGATACCAATGTCATTATTCACTGGACGTTTAAAACTTATTATTTTTTTTCCAAAAGTCACGATTTCTGCTGAATCAATCAAAATCTTAGTAACATTGGTAACAACTTCATTCACACTATTTTGATCCACTTTACTTATATCATCATGTATTTCGAAGATATGTGACAATAAATCATTAACCCCAACTCTATTGTTACTTTAAAAACCAGATCTTGTTTCATGTTTCCATTTACCTATGTATTTTTCATTATTTCCAATACATGTATTTTCTTTTAGCGTATCTGTTTTTACATTACAATCTATATGTAAAAAGATTGGTGTATGAATATCCGAATATAGAATTGCTAAATTGCATTATTTCAAAATCAACAATTTTGGTGACATATATTTGCCGAGCCAAATACTTAGTCAACTACGTTTGAGTTACGACTTGTCGGGTTACCAACTTTGTCAGATAAAAATCGACCGTTCAATATAAATATGTTGTTATTTTTACAAAAACTAATTATAATAAGCTTTCTGCCATATGTATTAACTGTTTGATCTTGAGAATTTCTTTTCCTTGGTATACCAAGGTCGACTAAAATGCTTCTTTTAGAAAACTCATTAAAATCAATCAATTCATTTACAAATGTATCATCAAAATCATCTATATCATAAAAATCAGCTAAATAAGCAGACATATTAGGAATCTTTATACGTATTATGCAGTTCTAAATCTATCTCAGATATAGCATCATCTGCTGTGTATAGTGTATTAATAGGTGGAATGTAAATTATACCACATATTAGATCTTGTTATGTGTATGTTTTTTGACATATATTAAATATCTTTTTTTAATAACTGTATAGATATACAGTAACTCCTATAATTTTACCAAAGAAAGTATGATTTTCACAAAATGCTGTAGCCTTAAAAATATCATTACAGTTGTGTGAGTTAAGTTAAATCCTGAATGTTATCACCTTTTGGAGTTTTAATGAATTCTTTCGGCAATGACGTCGACATTTTCCTCTTGTTTTTAAAATGTTGTCTGTTCACTAACATTTTTTTAATTATATCTTCAATTATGTCTGTTTCTTTATGAAAACATATGTTCTTTAAGAAAAAAAAGCAATTATCTTCTTCTAAAAAACTAAGAAAGTATTTGAAAAGAGTTAGAGTTATTTTGATATTATTAAGCCTCCAACTTGTGTTATTTAATTATAATACCTACAGACACAATTTACAAGCTTAAAAACCGTGTCTCAGATTAATTGCACAAATGGAATTGAAACACTCGTAGTTTTGAAGGCATGGCTTTTGTTGATAGGTGGCCCCCTTTAATGTAATGTAAAACTAAGTATACTACACTAAAAATCATAGCTACATCAACACATTGATTTAAAGAACCATTACTATGATTACACAACCTTGTTGCTCATTAGGTAAACCTTGTATATTTGATATTCACTACACATGGTTGTTGACTATGGCAATCGGTTAACGGTTTTTGAAGATACTAAAATGCTGACTAGCTCAACAAAAATCATAATGACCTATTATCAGAATTTTGTTGAACGTAAATATTTTCAAAAAAATTTATAATCTTTTTTTTAAATGTGACGTTCAAATAATAGAAATGTTACAAATAAAGAATATAATGATACTATGTCAGATTTAAATGTTCATCAGTAAGTTACCATGAATAAAGTGCCGGGTGTCACTAGTTGCGCCTGCCTAGCTCTGATTACCTTCAAGAGCGCAACTTTAATACAGCTAAACATTAAAAAAAACTTGACATGCAATTGATCCTCCACATTGTGTTTAAGTTTGAATAGTTTCGCTTACATAAAACAAAACAGCAGACGGGCCAACTTATAAGGTTAGTCAGGAGTGTAAAACAATGTCTTTAACATCAAAATAGAGTTAGACCTATACTTTATTGTCCATAACATTACGTTTGAAAATTAGAATATTCGCTGCCTGAAATTGTAATTTCGAAAACGTGAATCAGGTTCCTCGGACCATAATGCATCGATAACATACACACGTCAAATAATTGTTTAATTTGCACCACTTACCCTGGCCAAGTATGTATAATCCCGCCACAATCTGATTGTTCTTGTTCGAAGTCAAGAGCCTGTAACTTAGTGGTTTTGTTAGGTGTCATCTTTCAAATTATTTTTTGTTTATTTTTTTTTACATAGATTAGGTCAAAGTTTCTCATGTTGATAGTTTTACTTGGCATGACACGGGTTATGTTCTTCTTATATATTTTATGATAGTATGATACTTATATAAACCCATAGCGGGAGGGATTGTGCCTGATATTCATATGATGAAGACATAATCTTTCAATCAGTTTAATTGAGGTCTGGAGCTGGCATGTTAGTTAACAGCTAGTAGGGTGTTATTATTTATGTGTTATTGTCATTTTATTTATTTTCTTTTGATACATCTTCTGACATCGGTCTCGGACTTCTCTTGAACTGAATTTTAATGTGCGTATTGTTTTGGTTTGCTTTTCTACATTGGCTAGAGTTATAGGGGACGGATTGAGATCTTATAAACATGTTTAACCCCGCCGCAATTTTGCGCCTGTCCTAAGCCAGGAGCCTCTGGCTTTTGTTAGTCTTGTATAATTTTTAATTTAAGTTTCTTGTGTATAATTCGGAGTTTAGTATGACGTCCATCATCACTGTACTAGTATGCATATGTTTTAAGGGTCAGCTGAAGGACGCCTCTGGGTGCGGGATTTTCTCGCTACGTTGAAGACCCATTGGTGGCCTTCGGCTGTTGTCTGCTCTATGGTCGGGTTGTTGTCGCTTTGACACATTCCCTATTTCCTTTCTCAATTTTATTACATTTTGTCATATCGGGATCTCTTATAGCCTTCTTATTTTTCTCTCTCATTGTTGGATGTCGTACGCTGATTTGTAGTTGATGACAGTATGTTCATTTAATTTCCAGTTGATATATACATGATTGTATATCCTTGGTATTAATACTTCATTTATATATTTTATATCAGATTAAATAGAGACGAGCGATAGCAAAGGACATTCAAACACAATAGTTGAAAAATAAAAATGCGCACGCAATGTCAAACGAAAAAGACAAAAAGAAAAATCTTACCCAAAATAGAAAACTAAAGACTAGTAAGTAACATGAGCCGAACAACAACCGGGCTGATTTCAGGTGCTTCAAATGGGTAAACACATGTGACACCAGTCGTGAAAATTGTGTCATCTATTATATTATGTCTTTGAATATTAAAATTTGTGATACTAAAGTACATGTGCAACTCTTCAGAACTTCGTGTAAATTTCAAAATGGAAAGTCCCTAACCATATGGCAAAATCAAAGGATGAAACACATCAACGAATGGACAACAACTATCCTATTCCTGACTTGGTACAGGCATTTTCAAATGTAGAAAATGGTGGTTTGAACCTGGTTTTAAAGCGCAAACTTCTCACTTGTATGACAGTCGCATCAAATTGCATCAAATTAACAACGATGCGTGGACAAAACAGACATAACAAAGTAGAATTTATCTCTCCCTAAGTCAAGATACTTCGTTTGCCATTCTTTTTTATGAAACAAAGCAATACCAACTCTTTCAGTTTGTCTTTTAGTTTGGAATTGGGAATACTTGTGTAAAGTGTAGAATAGTCAAATGTTTTAATACTATTTCAAGATGAAAGAGTCTTAGATTGTTTGCACTCTTAAAAGATTCTTTTTTTTTTTAGTATCCACATCTGATCCACGCCACCTCTAGAATAGGGAGTTTCACAACAACTATGAGGCCCGGCTTTGATCGCTAATAAAATAGATGTTAATTATTTAGAAAAAAGTTTCGTGGACGAACCAGCAATATACCGTTGTTTGTAAGGACTCAAAGACAGTGATGAAAAATCAAATTCTTCATCTTTGGTTAAAATTCCAAAGAAACATAGAACAGACCTATGATTATCCAGGATTTCTTCTTTGGTAAATGTCGTGAGGATATATGTTCCAAGTGAATTGTCAATACCTAATTAATTTATCAAGCAGTATACTTAATGAGTTTTACACACAAACACGATGTCGTTTGGGACTTTATCTGCGTGGACAACAACATTTTTGGACAAGTGTTTTGCATCATTTGGGTAATTAAATCATGACGTAGCATGGGTATTGATGGACTCATTCAGTTTCTTAATTCTAATTTGAATCAACAACCTCAAAGCCTTAATCCATTTGGAAAAAGTATCTACGTCTTCGTTCGCACGCTTAGCCCATTGTCTGGCATAATCGTCGACTGAATCCATCATCATTTTGACATTGCATTTCCAATTGATGGATTTAGGCGCACGATATTTCGGAACATATCTGATATCATATGTAAAAAGGTTGTTCCATAACGGTCAACTATCTCGTAGTGGCGTAAAATTTATGAATGGATGATTTCAACTTCACCATTTTGAACTCTTGGTCTAATAGTTTCCTTGTGAGCAGTAACCTTTAAGGAATCATGATAGGAAATACTGTAAATGTATATAGTGATTGACCATCAATGTTATAATACCTATTCAACAAGTCCTTTGTGTTATAATCATGAAATTTCATATTTGATTTCATACTGATATAAAATTAAACTTTAATACATTAACTAGTAGTAACTTTTTCTGTTGCATATCGTCGTTGGTTTTTTTCAAATGTACAGAGAGATTTATTAGATACAGTTTAAAGTCGAGGCATGTTTGTACCTATTTACACCTCTGGGTCGATGCCACTGCTGGTGGACGTTTCGTCCCCGAGGGTATCACCAGCCTAGTAGTCACACGTCGGTGTTGACATGAATATCACTAATGTGGTCATTTTTATAAATTTACTGTTTACAAAACTTTGAATTTCTCGTAAAACTAAAGATTTTCTTATCCCAGGCATAGATTACCTTAGCCGTATTTGGCACAACTTTTTGGAATTTTGGATCCTCAATACTCTTCAACTTTGTACTTGTTTGGCTTTATAAATATTTTGATTTGAGCGTCACTGATGAGTCTTATGTAGACGAAACGCGTGTCTGGCGTACTAAATTATAATCTTGGACCCTTTGATAACTATTAAAATAAAGTTCAGGTTTATTACTAGGTTAAAGAAAAGGTAAGGGACATATTCGGATTTTCAAGTGCGATGTTTTCATGCAGCTCTTGTCGAAATGTGTACCTGGTGAAGTAGCACCAGTTCTGCATTGACCATTTCCAAATTACGTAAGGGTTTCGCGGAACCCAGTGTCTCGTCTACATTTGCTGTTCGTCACAAGTTCCCGGACTTGTATTTCCTATCATTATCTCCTTGATAGAGGGTTGCTGCTCACAAGGAAGCTATTAAACCAAGCGTTCCAAATAGCGAAGTTGAAAGCATCCCATCGTTAATTTTAAGGAAGCCATTACGAATTTGTTGACCGTTATGGAATAATCGTTTCAAAGATGATATCGGATATGTTCCTTATATCGTAACCATCACCATTCACCTTTTCAAAAATGTGACCTTCTGAATTATACTATTTATCGAGAGTGAAATGACATGAGCAACTTGATGGATGCCTCATGTGGAGCAGGATCTGCTTACCCTTCTAGAGCACCTGAGATCACCCCCAGGTTTTGGTTGGTACGGTGTTGATAAGTCTTTAGCTTTCTATGTAGTGTTTTATGTACTATTGTTTGTTTGTGTTTCTTTTCCTTGTAAGTCATGACGTTGTCAGTTTATTTTCGATCTATGAGTTTGGCTGTCCCTCTGGTAAATTTCGCCCCTCTTTTATACACAAAATGTGTGAGGCTTCTAATTCTTCAGCATGATCGATATAACAAATACTAATGATATCTAGCAGACTTATAAATGTGTTTACTGTTGCCTACAATTAGCACCTAAATGTTGTAAGGAATTGTACAGAATTTACTTCTGTGTTGTTGTTATTCATGGTGACTGTGGACGGTTTAAATCATATCCTCCCTTAATATGAAGGGCACTCAGATTCATGATACATCCATCACATTTCGAAATGAAATATTCCAGATACTAGTAAAAGGAAAATGCAATTGTGAATTGATAACCTTGATAAAGTATAAAAAGACATTTTTCATAATGCTTAAAATTCTGGACTTTCCTATAGCTACTAAGATGGTCTCTCTGCATTCATCCAGGCTAGGCTAGTGACTTGCAAGGAAATCTTGGCTGTATTACCCACCTCCCTCCTGATTATCAATATTTGAGCCGTTCTTTTCTCTTTTTGTCTCTCTTTCTTTTTGTTTTCTTTTTTTTTTTTTTTTTTTCTTTTCTTTTCCTTTTCTTTCTTTTTTTTTTTCTTTTTTCTGTTTTGTTCTTTTTAATAAAATTGAGAATGGAATGGGGAATGTGTCAAATAGACAACAACCCGACCATAGAAAAAACAACAGCAGAAGTTCACTAACAGGTCTTCAATGTAGCGAGACATTCCCGCACCCGGAGGCGTCCTTCAGCTGGCCCCTAAACAAATATATACTAGTTCAGTGATAATGAACGCCATACTAATTTCCGAATTGTACACAAAAAACTTAAATAAAAAAAAATACAAGACTAACAAAGGCCAGAGGCTCCTGACTTGGGAACATCTTTAACCTTTTTTTTTATTCTTTTTCATTTTATACCAGAAGTTTTTAAATGATAAACTACGTTAACAGACAGTATAAGTATAACATTCCAAAGTTATAACTTAAATGTCACAAGATTCTGATGAATTTTTTACTACTAGAGTCTTTTCAGGAAGTTGATTCATTTTTTGTCAGATGTTTGAAACTTTGATTGTGTAAAGTGTTCCACGTTCATTTGAAATCTGACAAGGTTGTAGCGCTGGTTCTCTTTAGGTAATACGTCTTATTTCCTCAGTCTTTAAAAACAGCACTTCAAATTTTATCCAACTTTGTCGAACGTTTTCTGTAAAAGATATCGAGTGTCACAATTACGTTGAATAGGGTTACAGGATCAGCCTTTAAATGAGGTAAAACTTGGTTAATTTATTATGATATATTTACTGCATATCATGAAGTTTACCTTAAGGCTGCTCAATAGTTTTTAACTACTTTTATTGTTCTTTAAGTAGCTTATGTTCAGTATGATCAATACTTATACATATATACATAATTAATAACAAGATTTTATGTCGAACATTATCTTAAATGCGATTTTGTTCGCTTCATTAAATGCAGCGATTTTGTTCGCTTCATTAAATGCAGCGATTTTGTGTCAGCATCAGCATTCAAATTAAAGTTCTACTTTCAACGGTCGAATCAAGTTAAGATATGTATATCCTTTTACTGTTCATCTCATTTACCTTATCTCCAGATGATTTTACTTATTTTGATATCAAAGTTTTCTTTCTAGCTTATTTCTAGCAGTGTTAAGGAGGATATGCAAAAATCCACATCTTTTTGAACTGATTTTTATAGTTCATTCTAATGTTGTACTTTTACACCACTGTCCCATGTTAGGGTGAGGGTTGTGATCCAACTTACATGTTTAACCCCGCCATATTCTGTATGTATGTGGCTGTCTTAAGTCAGGAGCCTGTAATTCAGTGGTTGTCGTTTGTTTATATGTTACATATTTGTTTTTCGTTCAATTTTTGTACCTAATTTAAGCCGTTAGTTTTCTCGTTTGAACTGTTTTACATTGTCATTTATGGGCCTGTAATAGCTTACTATGCGTAATGAGCTTTGCTGATTTTTGAAGTCAATAAGGCATGTAAGGTAAACTATAGTTGTTAATTTCTGTGTCATTGTGGTCTCTTGTCGAGATTTGTCTCTTTGGCAATCATACCACATCTTCTTTTATATCTATAAGTTCTACGAAATACAACCGCAATATTCTAAATCCAACTTATATAAAACAATGCCAAATTATATAAGTTGCTGACTAAAACCTCCAAAAACAATATACACAAATGATTCAAAAGATGATCACTTGCACATGAGAATGAAGGTAAAGTACACTAGACATATAGAGCTCCGTAAACAACAAAACATTCCCTCCCCACTCGATAAACAATGGCAAAAGCAATGCTTTGCTTGGAATTCTTTAAAGTTATGACAATTGAAACACTATGAAATGTTACTTTTTACACAAAAATAATTGACCATGCTGGAATTCGAAAGTGCGCATAGAACCTCATCTTTTCTGTTTAAAGGTTGAGATTTGAATTATATATTTGTGAATGAGCAGAAAGGAATAGTTTATTTTCCTGGTGGTTACAAGCGTAATGTTTAGAGAATTGTTAGACTTTATCAACATAAATATCCTTTTTAACTATGCGTAAAGAACCTTGTAGTATAATTTACTGAAGGAAAATTACAAAACATGTTTGCAGTCTACATACAGTGGAATTTTTTTTCGCAGTAAGAGAAAAGAAGAGAAAGACGTTTTGGTTCGTCTTACTGTTAACAATAAACATCTTCAATATATTCCTATCATGGCATAGATTTTTGATTGGTTCAGGGAAGATTGTCTTCAATTTAAGTGGATGTTTTTGGGACTTTATTCTTTTGATAATATTACCTTAGGCGTAAAAAAAAAATTAGGCACATTGACAATCAACTAGAAATTTACACCAAGTTGGTTTTTTGATGAAAATTGCAAGTAAAATATCCAACTATCTGGAAATGAAATGAAATACAATTTAGATAATACATTCCAAACAAGTCAGAGTAAATTATGAGAGGGGAATATGTTAATAAACTCTAAAGAATATAAACAAAACTGGATTTTGTCTTTCCAATATTTTGATTCGAGTGTCACCAATGAGTTTTTGCAGACAAAATGCGCATCTGGCGTACATAATTTAATTCTGGTATCTATGAAGAGGTTTCTACACGATATTTTAAAATATGTATAAAGAGAATATTTTCAAATAACGATACATTTGTTTGATAGGATAATGACCATTTTTCGTAAAATTTAAATGTAGTGATTTAACATAAAATAATACAGATTCACGACTGATCAACCTTTGGTAAACCTTTTGTAAACCTTTTGAATAGCAAACAAAGTAATGCCCTGATAATGGCTGCATTTATAAGTCATTTGATAAAATCGAGGTATTCTACAAGACCACATGCATTGGGCACATTCTTCCGTATTTCGTGCTTTTTGAAAAATTAAAAATATTCCAATGTCAACGTAATTTTCTCGGAATTGTCATATTTATTAAAATAAGGAGTGCCCGTAGAAAACCACCGACCTTCGATATGAAAACTGACATTCCTAGTCAATTAAGATTGGAGTCGAGTGCACCCACACGAGCGGGGTTCGAACTCATAACCCAAGTGTTGGCTGGCTAGTGATTACAGTAGTAACTACTTAGACCACTCGGCCACCGAGGCCCCTATATTACAATAAGAAGATGTGCCAATGATATAACTACCAACCAGCTGATATAAGGAACCATAGTCTTTTAAATGCCAAATGCTGGTCACAACCTAATTTTGTTTGTTTTTGTAGGTGAAGTTTTATGTTGATGACAAAAACGTTATGGCCATATGGTTATAATAAAAAGCGCTCATCATAAGAAGACAATCCATAATATTCGTGGCTGTCATCACAAGAAAAATGCATTGATTTCGAGTATAGTCTTACGCTCTGGTTGTTTGTTCTTTATACTATTTCCATTTCATAATGTTTGTAATTTGCGTATTGTTGTTCTCATATCATCTGATTTCAGCTAACAAGCCCGTTGATATCTGTTTATGAACCTTTACACTGATCCAGTATTGATGGACGGTTAACCTTAAAAGGGAGTAGCTAGTCTTCTTGTAATGAAAAATAGAAAAGTACAAGTTCAAGAAATATTTTCGTCTGCACTGAAGCTCCGTTCGGTCAATAAACATTATACTGTGCTTAGTCATTTATTTGAGAGCGTTTGAAACCGATCATTTGTTGATATAGAATTGCCGATTTGAATACGTTCATGTATACGAAAAAGTAAATAGAGATTTGTTGTAGAAAATATCTCAAATTTAAATCACCGGAAGTTGAAGATGATGGGTATCTTTAAGATTTAATACATACATAGATGTAGGGAAAAAGTTTATACGCAATAGTTACCCTTTTGAAACCGACTAAAATGTATCATCATTATGTAAACGCTGTAATTAACGTGACGAATTCAAACTCGATCAGTAACTTTTGATATTGAAAAACATAATTTTGGTTACATTACATCTATTTAGCTATTGGTTAATGTGTGTCTGGATTTGAAAACTAGTCAGTAACGTTTCCTTTCATTTGAATGCTTTTCAAACGGTATGTCACAAAAATTTATACCGTTATAAGTTCTGGCGTTTTCAATGTATACATTCCTAACTTTGATGGTTGTTTTTTGTTTTTGTTTTATTCTTTTGCTAATGCTGTAAATTTTCGCAGGATATAGCTTAAAAACGGAAATCAATAAAAATCAAACAACATGTAGACTAATTGCTTCTAATATAACAAAACCTACCGTTTCCCCTATATATTATTTGTATTATTGGCATATCATTCAGTTAATTTCAACAGCTTGTATCTAAAATGTTATATATGGTTACCCCTAATTCTTTTTCAATTTTCTGGTTATTTTAAAAAGCAATTTTCAAATTGAAAATTGAAAAAAATATCGATATAGCAGTTTCGACTGAAAAATAAATATCCAATATAAATTAAAATATTACAAAGATATGGCATAAAATGCCCTACCATAACAAGATCGCATATAAATGGACAATGGTTTTATCTATTATGTAATCTCTGACAGAAATAAAGACTGAACAAAATGAAAAGACATAAATGATGGTGTTAAAGTGTACTGTGTATGTTGATTTAAATATATTTATTGTTTTCTGTTTGGTATTAAATTAATATAAAGATCCAATTTTTATATCTTGTGGTCAATTTATTTGGACATCGTCAATGGCAGTCGGCAGGGTTTAAGATCATCAGTTGTGCGAGTTGTTAGTCAAATGTGTTTTGTTAAAATATACTTTTTCACTTTTTTTGGTCTTTCGGAAAATGTTGCTGTATTTAGAACCCTCTACAACGAAATTTGTTATACATGCAAACGTATAAAAAATGGGGTTTTTATCCAACGCAATCATAGGTTTGAACGTTGTTTTAAATTTAGACCAGTATATACTTATATAGCGGTATATTTAACATTGTGATAAATCGCGGAGGTGTTGCGAGCCACAAAACAAGGTTCAATCCACATTTTTTTCTTAAAATTTCTGCATCAAGTCAGGAATATGGCAGTTGTTATCTAATACCAATAGTTCGATTCTAGATGTTGCATTGTTGTTGTTTTTATTGCACTTCTGTGTTCTGCTATTTCGTTGTTTTCTTCTTATAGTTGGTGTATTCCCTCGGCTTTAGTTTGCATCCCGGATTTGTTTTATCTTTATCGATTGGTGACTTTTGAACAGCAGTATACTACTGTTGCCTTTTGTTCGATGGTTGTCGTTTGTTGATGTGGTTCGTAAGTGTTTCTCGGTTCTCGTTTTTTTTTATAGATGAGACCGTTGGTTTTCCTGTTTGAATGGTTTTACATTAGTCATTTTTGGGGCCCTTTATAGCTTGCTCTTCTGTGTTAGCCAAGGCTCCGTGACCTATAATGGTTTACTTTTACAAATTGTGACTTGGATTGAGAGTTGTCTCATAAGCACTCGTTTCACATCTTACATTTTTCTAAAGTAACAAAAAATAACCTACAAAATCTTTACAATGATCGTGAAGATATAATCTGGTTGAAGTGTTTAGGTTTGTTTTACTGATGATGACAATAAATACGTTTGTTAATTTTTTCATTAACCTGGATGTAATAAAAAGAAATTTTAAGTATTAAAATAAATTAAATTATACAATACATTTACTTGAAATACAAAAAAAGTTATTAAAATATAAATAGCAGTTACTTGTATTTTTCATTGATATATAATTTCGACAACATTAAATCTGAAACCATTTTTCTTTATACATGATTTAGGTAAAGTTAGTAAATGCGTATATTATAACAAAGCAATTTGCAAACATTTACTTTTGCACTGTATAAAGCATTATGATAATTATATTTGTAAAGAAGCAATAAATGGGAACTTTTAACATAGATAAAGACTTTTTATTTTTTATTTCGTTTACAAATTTCAACGATAGGGTTAACGACTTCTCTTTACCCTACCCACTTTTGATAATACATTATAAACATGTTTCTGGAAACCATCATTAATTGTTTTGTTCATTATCATCCAAATTGCACAAGCAATTTATCATGGCTATATAATATCAAACACAGGTGTGCAATACACATCTAATTACAATTATTAGTATTATAGAAATTGTAAGTAATTAAGTAAATAAGGTATGCATGTAAAACTTAGCGTGCTCTTTAAATTAAACAAATTGCTTTAAAATTGACCTAATTGTATCATCCGATCATTGATCATGACATATTACATAAAGTATTGACTATTTAATTACAAATTAGGAGATAACTGTATTGTATTTTAAGCTTGGCCTTCCTAAAACGTAGATTCTACTGTCGCAAATTGAGTTTACCTAGCGCACGGAGCGGAGCTAGGTAAACAGATGTTTGCGACAGTAAAATCAAGTTTCACGAAGGCCAAGCTTAAAATACAATACAGTAATCTCCATTATAATGCCACATATCAAAATAAATTCCATTTAGTAAATATTCTGGCTTAAAAATGCCATCAATGAAAAACTCCGGGAACTGTTGCATCGTCTTTGTCATGTAAACCATGTGACATCAATGTATACTCCGGATATCAAATATAAATACTAGACTATTTATACTTCTCGTGCGCTTCAGAATAGTTTCAATCAAAAAGAAGATTTGGAGGCTCAAAATGGGACTTTCTTGTTTATTTTTTGAGAAATTACATAACCCCAAAAAAATAGGAATTCAAAATTGTTGCTTTCTTAGTTACGGACTGGTGGAACGTGGAATCTAGCCTCTCAAAATATTTGTCAATGTCAAAAGAAAACAATTGTTACAAACGAATTGAATGAGAATAAATCATATCAGCATGCAGTTGTTTTATGAGTTTGCATTCAACAAATATGATTTTTTTAATGATAGTAGTTGTATTTTCATCAGCGTTTAATAGGTGTTGGCACAGAAACATGGTATAACATTCTACATTGGCTAGACGTATAGGGAAAGGGTTGAGATCTAACGTAACCCCGTCGCAAACAAATTTAAGTTCATTGTTGAAGTTTAGTGTGGTGTCCAGTTTCACTAAATTAGTTCACATTTTGTTTAGAAGCCAGCTGCAGAATTTTCTTGCCACGTTGAATACCTATTAGTGGCTTTCGACTGTTTTCTGTTCTTTGGTCGGGTTGTTGTCTCCTTGACGCATTCCCCATTTTCATTATCAATTTTATTATATTTCCATACTGGTTATATTATATTCACCTGTACAGGTAGTCCCAATCAACGCACCGACGCACGAGCATACTAAATCACCATAGCTGTTTTGACTACAAGATCCTCCATTTGAACAATAGTCAGGATAACACGAGTCGTCTAAGATTAGTGTAAAAATAACAATTTGAATTGCAATATGCATGTGTAAGTAAGGCATGAAAAATAATAAAAAATAAAAAAGAATAGAAATAAATAAATATTATACAAATTAGTTGTGCGTTCTTAATTTTATCAATCATATTCCGATCACTTCTATTTAAAAGAATTATACTGTTCTGTTCCTAGTGTCGTGCTTTTTATTAGTTTACTTTTTTGTTATTCAGCATTTATCACTTGACCCGATAGTTTTACTTTTTGGGTGACGACGCGTTTTCTCTTCAAATTCCAGTTTAGCCAATCACAGTAAAAAAAGGAAATTGAATAGACATCAACTGTAGCTAGTCAACACGAAACACATGCAGGAAGAAGTTCATTATTTCTTTACTGGATTGAAAGAAAAATTCAGATAACACCTTTGATATTTCTGCTAATTATACTGATTAAAGAATATTGTGGGATTTTCTTGACTCTTGAGTTATTAGTCCTTTTGTATGTCACTTGATGCCATAAATATGCCGACATTGACGTGATGACATAAATGACAATACATCAATTTTTTTGGGTCGTTTTTACCAGTGCCATCGAAAAACACGGGGTTTCTCTTACAAAGCAGATACTAACTTACATGCGTATATCAAGACGATATATATATATATATATGTGAGACCATGTCAAAAATGAAAAACAAATAAAACAACAAGCAGCAAAATATTTTTTCAAATGAAAAATGGATGGAGATATATGATTATCCAATAATAACTGAAATTGTGGAAATGTAAACTTTCATAGAAAAGGATTGTTATCGAGTTTTCGGAAGATTCACTTCTAATTTTTGTTTTTACGCCAATGATTAAGATTGTATTTATTTACAAAAACACAATTTTTGTTGGCACTTTAATGAACATATATATCCTAAAGTTATTGTTGCATTTGTAGCTCTTCTATGTTTGTAAGTTTTTGTTTTGAAGTTTGAGTTATTTTTGTGTATACTAGAATAGTTTGAATGATATATACATTTCTTGTTTGCACAAATTACGAGTCACCTTAACGTTTATCTAAAAAAATATTACGATCCTCTTTATGAATGTATAAAAATATTTTTCAGCCTCCATTTGTTTCATCTTTATATGCAAATAAATATTCCATCACTGCAACACGTGTATTAGGAAATTTCTCCACTCGAGGCAGTTAGATTTTAATATTGAAAGTGCGAGGGTTGCCAAGCTTTCCAAATAATAAAAATTTAACTGTTAAGAGTGGAGACATATCGTAATACATGAGTTATAGTGGTTGAATATGTTTCCCTACTGATTTTTATCCTACCTTTTTTTTAAGATTTGCAGAAAGTTGTGTTCTTTATATGTGAGCCTTTTTTAAGGACTTCACAATAGGAAATTAAGAAGAAATTATGAAAATTTGACGTCATAATTAAATTTCGACCGGTCATTTGCTGATATCAGATAATTCACTAGGTATGAGAAATATTTCTCACACCGCTCAAGAAATGTGAGTATAACACAAATATCAGAGAACTAGCTTTCACTCTCTTAACGTGAAGATTCAGCAAGTGTTATCAGTAAAATTTATTTCATAATACACTAAATAGTAGAATTGTAAACTGTCACATTCTGCTCATATCATATACATTGTTTGCTTCTTTGTTTTTTTTATGACCACATCTTATTTTTTTTCTGTATAATTTCTTCTTCAATTATGTCAAAGGACTGTTTTCAAGATGACACATGTTGTTCCATATAATCGATTGTTTTTTTATTATTATTTGCCTTTCTCTCCCGAGAGCTCTTTTTAATCATCAAAATACTTACAGGTACAGTTATCGAAATCACTTTCTTGAAGACTTGACAGTTTAACATTATCCCGATCCAAACAGGTGACAAAATCTTCATGAAAATATCGTGATTTTACCCAGGACCAAAACGGAACATTGCAATCACAAACCAGATCAAGATCTCTGTTTGAATTTGAAGTGAATGAATTAGTGTCATGTATTTTTGATTACAGTCTAGCTTAGTACGATATTACAATTCAAAAACACATAATACAACATAATTGAAATTAAGTTGTTAAACTGGTAAAACTATAAAAAAAAAACGGATGTTCTAATCAATAAGTAATATAAATATACATAAAGAAAAAAGTTAAGCACCCTCACGTTTTTTTCGAATTGACAAATATTACGGTAAGGGTCAATGAATCCCGTGACAAATGGTGACAAAAATAGTAATTCAGCCTGTAATGACCTAACACTGGTTTTTAGAAACATTAGAAAACGCAGTAAGTTTCAACAAAAATGATATTGTATTGAATAAATTGTTACAAAACCACAAGCCAAGTTTGAACACTAAACATGTTCATTTTAAGTATTGCCCTTCTGCGTTCGTTTTGCATGATACTATTTTCATTTCCCTTAAAAACGTCCATTACAAGTCTGTTAACGATAGTTATAGTTCAATATTCAATATCGGGAGAAACCACGACGTGATTGGATGCAGGTCTTGTCGACGATGTAGAGACAGTTTAACTTACGCGTCAAACATTAACACCACTTTTAACGCCGTTTCCATTTACATTGTTAACGTCATCATATTTTTGTTAACGTTGTTCTATTGTTATGTATCATGTTAATATTGTTGAGATTATACAATCAAACGAATCAGACGTTGTGTTACTGCCTGTCCAGACTTTTAGTTAACCCATCCGTCACATTGGTGCCGCGTGACCAGGATATAATGACGAAGAAGTGGGACATTAGAATGGGCCATCGATGAGCCGAAAGGAGATTAATTTCAAATATTGGATTAGAGAGAGAAACAACACAACGCGACGAAATAGAAAGCCTATGTGAAACCTTGAAGAAAAAGAAGGATATTCTTTCGGAACTTGATAATGAAATTTTAGAGGAGATTGCAGAGATAGAAGACTCAGATCGGTATGGTTTAGATATAGAACGAATTTAGACAAACGTACGCAGTTCATCAAGTTAAAAACAGAAAAACAAATCATATGAAACTAGCTCTAATCAGAACTTAAATCAAAATGAGGCAGATTTTGTTTTTAACAACTCCGCATCTTCATGTAATACTCCAAATCCCATGTAGAATAATGATATGCTATACAAATCATTAATGAGCGCAACAAATTCTAGCATCTATCACAAGCTACCAAACTTGGAGTTACCATATTTTAATGGCAACATTTTTATTAACATGGTAACCTTTCTGGAATGCGAATCAATCTACAAGACATGACAACCAAACATTAACAGACGTACAAAAGTTTTCGTATTTGCAAAATCAAATTCAGGGAATAACCGCACAATGTATCGCCGGATTACCACTCACGAGTGCAATTTACTTTCAAGCCATAGCAATACTAAGAGAGAGGTTTGGTCAGAACCACTAAATCACGAACGCATATATAATCAAAATTTGATTGATTTACCAGCGCCGAGGTCAAACGCAGGCAACTTGAGAAACTTTACCGACAGAGTTGACTGTAGTATATACGCGGATTAGAATCGTTAGGGACTAGCGAGAGTACATTTGGAACCATCCTTACGCATATTCTATATACAATAAGCTGCCATCCGAGGTACGGAAAAACATAACTCTAGACCGCGGACACCACGACTGAGACATCGAAGATTTAGAATGTTTACCGACTGCTTCGATTATTGCCGAAACATTTAACGGAACAAACGGAAAACAGTCACGTTTGTGAGAAATCCCATCATCCAATACATGCAAAAAACGTGAAAGATGTTGGGAAACGAATATAAATTATGAAGCGAAAAATGGTATGTTTCAACTGTTTCGGAAATCATAGAGTAGCTGAATGAAAGTCTGAATTTGAGTGCCGACAGTGTGGAAAGAGACATCACACGAGCATACATGTGTATGTACATAACACAGAACCAAAGAGCTTGACCAAAATCCAGTAAATAAAATTGAGAATGGAAATGGGGAATGTGCCAAAGCGACAACAACCAGACCATAGAAAAAAACAACAGCAGAAGGTCACAAACAGGTCTTCAATGTAGCGAGAAATTCCCACACCCGAAGGCGTCCTTCAACTGGCCCCTAAACAAATATATACTAGTTCAGTGATAATGAACGCCATACTAATTTTCCAAATTGTACACAAGAAACTAAAATTAAAATAATAAGACTAACAAAGGCCAGAGGCTCCTGACTTGGGACAGGCGCAAAAATACGGCGGGGTTAAACATGTTTGTGAGATCTCAACCCTCCCCTCTACCTCTAGCCAATGTAGAAAAGTAAACGCATAACAATACGCACATTAAAATTCAGTCCAAGAGAAGTCCGAGTCTGATGTCAGAAGATGTAACCAAAGAAAATAAAACAAATGACAATAATACATAAATAACAACAGACTACTAGCAGTTAACTGACATGCCAGCTCCAGACTTCAATTAAAAAGTACACAAAAGACCGTAGCACATTCTGTCGTAAAGGAAACGCCACTAGAGCCAACCACATCATTGCATTCTACTGTTACCATACATACAGATGTTTTACTGAAAACTGCCGTAACTCCAGTTTGGTCCGATAATCGATTGATCATGACAAATATTTTACTTGGCGAGGGAGCAAATAATTCATTCATAACTGAGAATTTAGCGCGAAAATTAGAAATTAAATCCACTGAAAAGATTGCACCGACAATATCTGGATTTGGAGGAAACGAAGGACAAGTTCGTCATCTTGATAAAGTAAACATAGCAATTGAAACAAGTATGTCCTATTCAGACAAAATAACTGAAGGAAATCAAAGCACTGCCATACTTACATGGATTATGACTCGCACATCCGATATTCGTAGAGGATAAGTTCAACATATCCTTATTGATTGGCGCAAAGTATTACTGGTCAATAGTTGACGACGAAATAATAAGAGAAAATGGACCGACCGCAGAAAAGTCGAGAATTGGTTATCTCTTGTCGGGATCCGTACTGACTTAGAACGGAAGTAGTTCAAAACAATCTGCAATGATGAATATTTTGACTGATCACAGAGCCGTTGTTTGCGACTTGGAAAAAGTTTTAGAGCTTAGAATCGTTGGGGGTTTCAGGAAGCGATAATATTAAAAGTCAGTCTGAAGTTGTAAGAAAATCAAAGAAAAGTGTATAATACAAGAAAATGGAAAGTACACAGCTAAGTTACCATGGAAACTAGACTTCCTTCCGCTGCCACATAACATGGATTTAGTTAAACAGAGGACAATTAACGTTATAAGGCGTTTAGCAAAGAAACCCGATTTACTATAAATGTTTGGAGATATCATAATGAAGCAGGAGAGGAGACACTTTATTGAAAAGGTTGAGGAAACAAAACTTCGACCCGTACACTATATCCCGCATCACCCTGTTTCCAAGGAATCATCTACTACACCAATACGCATTGTTTGTGATTGTAGCTGCAACGATGGAAGTGATAATCCAAGAATAAATGAATGCTTAGAATCACACCCACCTGTTATGAATGATTTAACGAGAATACTTATGAGATGTCGCGCCAAGAAATATGCTACGACTTCAGAATTTAAAAAAAGGCATGTCTACAAATACAGCTCGGCCAGAAAGACCGAGATGCAACAAGATTCTTATGGCTTAGCAACCCTACAAATACATCAAGTCCGCTAATAATATATCGCTTCAAATCCATACTCTTCGGAGCTACATGTCGCCATTCATTTTGAGCGCCACACTTCTCAAGCACTTTAAGGAAAATCCAGATAAACTTTCAGATACACTTGAAAATGAGTTATATGTGGACAACATTTGAACTAGCTTTGATAACGGAAATAGCGTAATAGATTATTACAGGAGATCGCGATAATTACTTACGAAAGGCGGATTCAACCTACGCTCTTAGAATTCGAACGGTCCAAAATTACAAAAAAATCCCTAGCAAAGAACAAACCTTAGACACAGATGAGCTTACTTAAATTCTTGGTATGCAATGGAATGCTAATTCGGACAAGTTGTTTTATCAAAGTAACACGTTCGAGATGGACAAAAAAGGAAAGCTGACTAAACGATATATTTTACGGCAATCATCCAATATTTTCGATCCGTTAGGAGTATTAAGCCCAGTTACTGTAAAAGCGAAAATCTTTATGCAATCACTTTGGAAGCTAAATTTGGAGTAGGACAAAATATTACCGGAAGATGTCCAATGATCATGGATATTAATTTTACGAGATCTGGCATCGACCTAAGACACACAGAGATTCAACGAATTGTTTTACATTATCTTATCGGGGCCTTTTATAGCTGACTATGCAGTATGGGCTTTTCTCATTATTGAAGGCCGTACGGTGACCTATAGTTGTTAATGTCTGTGTCATTTTGGTCTTTTGTGGATAGTAGTCTCATTGGCAATCATACCACATCTTCTTTTTTATATATTCAACGAAACACTCAAACACAAAACGAGAATAACACAAATTTACCACCTCTACATGTATTTTCCGATGCTTCAATACATGTGTACGGCACATGCGTGTACATCATATTTGACAGAAAAACAACAATAGTAATGGCAAAGAAAAAGTTGCGCCTATCAAGACTATAACTTTACCAAAACTAGACCTCTTGGGGGCTGTAATTAGAGCTGATCCTATCTGCAAAAACTTTCAGGAAACTTTCAGTGAAATACAATTTTGGAGTGATAGTCAAATCGTACTTAGTTGGCTTGCATCCGTAAAACCACAGAGACAATTTATCAAAAATAGAATTGAAGAAATGAAAAGTTTGTGTAGAGATAATGTATGGAGATACTGCCCTACGAAAGACAGTCCCGTAGATCTGCTTACACGTGGAATAACATCTGAAGAACTGCAACAGAATGAAATATGGTTTAGTGAACCGAAATGGTTAAACAGCAAAGAAGATTGGCCGACATGGAACGGAAACAATGTAATGTCTAGTGTATGTACAACAATGTTGGAGGACTATGACGAATATGAAACAATAGAGAATAATCAAAATGTATGTATTGGTATAAGAGAAATCATAGATATTGAACAGTACAATTCTTATAGAAAATTAATCCGCATTACCGCATATGTAATGTGATTCGCAGCAAACTGCAAAGCAACGGGAAACGAACGAAAGAAATATTTGTTACGTATTGATAAAATTGAAAATGCAAAATTCCTCTGGATAAGATACACACAGGGTAAAATATTTAGTGACGAAATAAATTATATAGATAATTCTACACAACGTAAAACACTTGTGCGACAACTAAAGCTTTTTCTAGACGAAAAGAAATTATTACGATGTGGTGGCCGCCGAATAGACAATGCGACAGTTGACGAAACAATCAAGTTTCCATATCTGTTACCGGCAAAGGACCGTCTGAAGTCAGGAGCATCTGGCCTTTGTTAGTCTTGTATTATTTTTAAATTTAGTTTCTTGTGTATAATTCGGAGTTTTGTATGACGTCCATTATCACAGAACTAATATATATATTTTTTAAGGGGCCAGCTGAAGGACGCCTCCGAGTTTATCGCTTCATTGAAGACCCATTGGTAGCTTTCTGCTGTTGTCTGCTCTATGGTCGGGTTGTTGTCGCTTTGACACATTCAACATTTCCTTTCTCAATTTTATTACACAATTGATAATGTTAGAAGCACATGAGAGCACACTATATTCAGGTATAAATATCACTCTAGCATACAAACAACACACATTTTGGATTCCGAAATTAAGACATTGCGTGAAATATACATTGATGAAATGTGTAATGTCCAAAAAGTAATCGGAAAATCTTATCCCGCACCAGACAAGCCAGAAATTCCACCATAACCAACGGAGAGAGTTCAAGATGCTTGACCCTTTAGCATAACCGGTGTAGATTCCACAGGAGCGATCACGATAAGTAACAGACACAACGAGGAATCGAAGGCTTACATTTGCCTTTTTACATGTGCTGTCACTCGAGCAGTACATTTGGAATTAGTTTACGATCTCAGCGAAGAATTTGTTTTATTGTGTTTCCAGAGATTTTCGACGTTCAGTGCCAAAAATAAAATAAAACAATGCTCTTACATTTAAAGCTGCATCAAACGACTTTGCAATTCTAGAAAAGTTAAAGAAAATATTCAGAGCTATGACGTTGAATGGATATTCATCCCAAATAGAGCTCCATGGTTCGGAAGCATGGGGAAAGAATGATTGGCCTAACAAAAACTTCACTATAGAAAGTATTAAGACGTGCACATGTCAACGATGATACGCTAAGGACTGTATTAACAGAGATCGAAGCCACACTCTACGACCAACCAGTGACGTATATTTTAACAGATATCAGAAATCCGGAGCTGCTTACACCATCCCATCTTATACATGGACGAAGAATATCGTAGGTATGTATCGTCAAATAGTACTATTGGCAATATAAATGTTTGTGAATTAACGAACACAAACTTGAACTATCAAGCGGGACGACAGAGACAATTGATTGAGAACTTCTGGACAATTTGTAAAGAAGAGTACCTTATTTCATTCCGAGAATATCACCAAAGAGCTGGAGTCGACGTTCGGAAAAGTAAAGAAGGCGATGTCGTTCAGATACACGACGAATCGAAGCGCGTGGATTGGAGACTTGAAGTTGTGCAGGACACTATAATAGGCAAGGACGACTTAGTCCGCGTTGTTATGGTGCTTATCAAGTCAGGAATTACAAATCGACCTGTGACAAAACTCTACCCATTAGAAGTCAACAGCATTGACTGTTATCTGAGACGAAGTGACGAAGAAACTAACGTGTGTGAACAGACTTGTAAATTTTTCTTATTTGTATAAAGACTGTCAAGTTCAAAGAGTTTTTTTACGTAATTTAATAATTTAATATTTTTTTAATTATTTGTGAGATAAATCTATTTTGTTATTTCCGCATGCCACTATATATGCTAATGGACATTGCATCTCGTGGTCCCGAGTATGTCGGTGATTTAGAGACAGTTTAACTTACGCGTCAAACATTAACACCACTTTTAACGCCGTTTCCATTTACATTGTTAACGTCATCAAATCTGTTGTTAACGTTGTTCTATTGTTATGTATCATGTTACTATATTGAGTTGAGATTATACGATCAAACGAATAAGACGTTGTGTTACTGCCTGTCCAGACTTTTAGTTAACCCATCCATCATCGGCCTCAACTCTGCGTTTAATCCCTCAAGTCAGTGGACGGTTTTTCTGCTGTGCTATTTTTTGCCATTCCCAGTGCAATGCTGCTTCCAACTGACGTAAATTTTGTACATGATGTTCGGCTGCCTGTACCCGATGGTCTAAGTTGTCCCAAATATTCTCTATCAGATTCAAATATGGGTTCAGGACAGGCCATGGAAGAGCAGTTACCTCTTCGCTTTAAAGAAATGCTATAACCACCCTGGCACGATTCGGCCTAGCGTTGTCATCTGTAAAATCAGGTCTTGCAGCTGATGGGTGGTTATCAAAATGAGATACAACTACTGACTGAAGAACTTCTTTGATGTACGTATTGATCACCATTAAGGTTTCATCGTATAGTCACTAAGTACAATTTGCAGTTATAAGAGATACACCCCATACCATCACAGAGCATCCACCATAAGGGACAGTTGCTTGAATGTTCCTTGGGATACATGCTGTATTTTTATGTTAACTTTCCAAACTCAAATTTCAATCTGAAACATGCAGAAAAAACCGACTCTCGTATTACCAATGGATATTGCGCCAATTTCCCAAGTCCCAACCTCGACGAGCTAAGCACAATTCCAAACGCAGTTGTTGATTTCGGTCATTTAAAATGTGACGTCTTATTACCCTCCTTGAGTTTAGTCCTGCTAATTTCAACCGGTTCCACAAGGTTCTGGTTAATAGCTGTCTATAAGGTAACCATTCTCTTTTAAGAACAGGACTTGTTGTGAATGACATTCGTCTAAACAGGCGTTGCAGTGCTCTGTCTTCACGCTGCGATGTCATCAGTGGTCTGTCGGATCTTTGCGAGTCTTTCAAGTTATTTGTTTGGATGTGTTTCAGCACAAGCCTGCTGACTACAGTATAACGGTAGCCTATCTGACGTCCAATAGCTTTATAAGATAATCCCGAAGACCGCATGACGATACTTTGCCATCTTTGAGCCTCCGATATTCGTCTTAGTACCGTGTTCACAGAGTGTGAATGAAGATTTCAAATCGCCGGACCTAAATACTCAAATGTGTAGCGCGGTTAAACTGCATTTTGTAATTTACATACTAGGAGGAATGTAATGGTTCATCACGTGCACGATACGTCGATATCTTAATGATCTGTCTCACCAATATGGTCACATCTTTTTAAAGGTACATTGGTCTTGTTAAAATCAATGTTTAAATTCAAATTAACATTTTTGTTAAAAAAATGCAATATATCAGGGGTGCTTAATTTTTTGTATTTGTTTATATATACACAACGAAATTTAAATTACACACTCAGGTATATAATCTATAACATATTCTATATTGAATAAGTACACACAATATGTCACTATTTTTCAAATTGCAAGCCATTAGACCGGCCAATAATTTCTATTTGCCGCCAATGAAACCATTTGAACACGAGCGTCATAATATTTCACGGAATTACAACTACAGCTTCTGGATTCGAGGATGTTGAGAATATCGAGGGAGTTAGAACGTCGTTGTGACCTATTGTATTTAAGGTTGATGTCAGTGTGGGACGTATCCTCAGCATTCAGAAAAGCAAACGTTTACCTTTTTGCAGCTAGTAATTTCTTAAGTTTGTAATTTGCTGTGCTAGAAAATAGGACAGTGTATCTATGAGTTTATTGGACGTCTTGGATATCACATGTCCAACAATGGCGTTATTCGATGTATAACGTCACGCATTAATTACCGTCGAATTTGGGACACTGTTTAATAATCGGTCTATTATTTTAAAGGGGTAGGGCAATGTGGAGAAGCTAGTTTAAATTAAAGCATGGAAAAATGTGTCCCTCCGGTACAGCAATTATGGACACATTGGTCCCAACGGCAACAAGAGGATTACACAGTATGGTTGTTTTTCTGGTTTCGATATAGCAATAGTCGCTTTAGCTTATCCCCAAAATTTATTGTCTGTTGTCTCTTTCGGTTTAATAAAACATTTTTTAGACTAGATATTCGTGGAATTCTAAGTTGATTGTCCCCCGGTTACGCCTCAGGTCAATAATTGCACCTCGGGGTCAATAAACAAATTCAGTCTGCTGTTCATGGTTTATATGTATATTAAACCTTCCCCTTTCCGATTTTGTTCCACTTTTCTAAATCAGATCATGAGAAATATCGTTTGAAATTATCAAAAAGGTTTACCACCCTTTTTAACATGAATCATCTAATGTGATTTCTTCTTTGTTTTGTTTTTTTAATAAGATTTAGGATCTATATTTATTATTAATGCAGGTTACTGCAAAAACATTTGGTTTTGACAAAATCTGTCTATTTAATCATTGGCCCATTTAACTACATGTCACTATGCTAAAAACATCGGTCTACTTAAATATACTCTAAACTAAAAAAATATTAAATCTTTGTTCTAAAATCTTTTACACGACCTGAGTAGCCGATTTGTGATGACAGTTTATCTTCAGGAATCACCGGCCGCACATGATACAGATTGTAAATTCGAACACCACACATAGTTAAGATTAAATTATTCAAGGGTAACAACAGACAGGCGAACGAATAAGTCGAAAACGAACTGACTGAATTGCATGGCAAAAGAAACGGAAAAATTTGATATATTTGTATGGAAATTAAATTGAGAATGGAAATATGGAATGTGTTTAAGAGATCAAATAGCAGAAACCAACGAAGACCAACAATGGGTCTCTAACACAGCGAGAAAGTTTCGCAATCGGAGGCGGGCTGTAGTAAGTTCCTAACATAATGTTTACTAGTTAAGTGAATTGGCATGACTAAACTTCAAAACTAAAATTAATAAACATACAAAACTAACAAAGACTCCTGACTTGGGACAGGTGCAAAAATTCAGTGGAGTTAAACAAGTTTTGTGAGATCTCGGCTTTTTCTGATACCTCCCACACATAGCAGGTAATAGAGGTATGTACAATGTCATACAGACAAAATATACTCTATTGTTTGTACTTCGTCATGGTTTTCATCAGGGATATCAACACTAACAGTCCTATTTGGGTTTTTTTTAGGCAAAACAAAAGAAATCAAATAAGTTTCGTTGCTTCTTACAGTAGGCATCACTATATATTTATTAAGACATGAAGAAATTATGCCGATCACTATTATACTGGTCACTATTTTTACTCTTACATCTTACACAGCTACGACAATTCAAAACAATACAAACAATTCTGTTTTGTACAAAACTTAGCAAACTCTTATATGATTTTGTAGTAGAAAAAACATATAAAAAATTTAAATTGTTATTTTGTTACATAGATCAGTGAAATATGTATCCCTGTGTTACATTTGTAAAAGTTTAAGTGATTTTTTACAGTAACACTTTATCTAACTACACTTACTGATTTAAAGCTAGGTACATTAACTGTGTGTATAAGTAAAAAGTTTTTATTGTATTTATTTTTCTGAAACTTATAGATGTTTTGTTATTCTTGTATCAAATACGGTAACCGTTGTGCTTATATTCTTTATCATCTTAAATTCATATATTGTTAAATGTTATACTTTTTATAGACTGTAATTATCATTATTATAAATATCACTGTTATAATCAACAAAGTTCATTCAACCACATATTTAGGGCCATGTCGCGATAGCTTAATATCACATTATCTAACGACGAAATAGGAACCAATTAATTTAATTATCGTCAGAAAACTATCAATTATTCAATATACATATATGTACTTACATATATATTAAGTTGCTGTTATGTTCAAAAGTGTCATTCTTGACAAATGTCAAATTGTTTCCACTCATACTTCTGAAGAAAAAAAAAATAATAGAATAATGTAAAAACCTTCTCCCTTTTTCTGAAACAATATTATAACATCACAACATAGAAAAACACATGATGAAATATCAATTGGAATGCTTAACTCAATCAAAAAACGTAAATTAACACACTATGAACGAATACATTTGATCTGTGATACCTGAATGCAAATAAATAGTTAATAAAACATTAAGGACAAACATTCAAGGCCAAAAAAGCAGACAAACAAGTCCAAACAAAATGGCAAGACGCCACCGCGATAAATTTTACCATTAGAAATTAATCACGTTTAAAAAAAACAGTTTTCATAATATATACATGATATATAGGTAAATGATAAATAACTTTGTCGTTTTTGGTTTAAATCTTCTGTGTATATAAAATTTTCCAGTATTTAGAAATACCAAGAAAGTTCTGTCATATAAATACCTAATTCAACTGGACAAAATCACAACTTTACTATAAAATTCATGACCCAATGTTTTTACAGTGTCATTTCATCCCCCTACTTGCCATTTGAGACATAAAACATGTAGAAATTCATTTGGAAGAGGTATAGAAAAAAATTGGCAAGTAACACACTGTGCACACTAGAGACTCTATTCGGGAACAACGAAAATCAAAGGACGATAACTGTGTACTCGGACCTAATAGGATAGCAAAAATTAATCAATCTTAATAAAACTTTATATGACAAAAGCTTAATGAATTATGATACTGCATACAAACTTGTATGGCAATATCATATATATATTATAGACAATATGATAAATTCTATGTTCAACTTCGCGTGTTAACTTTTGACATTAAAATTTAAAAATTTCAACTATCAACATTTGAAGTTGAAATCATCCCTTTGTAAATTTTACGGACACCATCACGAGTTGGTTGACCGTTATGGAATAACCGTTTCACAAATGATATCGGATATGTTCCTTACGTCGTAACTACAGTCCCCTTTCCTTTCATGAATGTGACCTACCGAATTAGACTATTTACCCGATATGTTATCATATAAGCAACACGACGGGTGCCACATGTGGAGCAGGATCTGCTTATCCTTCCGGAGCACCTGAGATCACCCCTAGATTTTTGGTGGGATTGCATTTGGTGTTGTTTATTCTTTAGTTTTCTATGTTGTGTCATCTGTGCTGTTGTTTGCTTGTCTTTTTTTCATTTTTGGCCATGGCGTTGTCAGTTTGTTTTAGATTTATGAGTTTTACTGTCCCTTTGGTATCTTTCGCCTCTCTTTTTTTTTTTTGGCCTTTAACAATTAAATTATTGCAATAAAATTACTTTTAAAATGCCTTATTATATTACATATTATGCACTAAGAGCAACTGAATGTGCATAAAGTAAAATTAAAAACAGCCTACCATATTCATGATATTAGTATGAAAGGGTCTTAAGTCAAGTAAGACTGAAAATAATTTAGGGTGAATTTAGGCCGTAACACTCATTCACATTTAAAAATGCATACTGAAGTTATAAGAAATAAGAATTTGTGACTTTTTTTATATAATTTCTATACTCAGGTTATATGATACAATATATCTGAGCACCAAAGGTCTCCTGCATGGAAAATTTTACCAACCTTAATAAAACTTGGTACGACCAAAGCTTAATAGATTATGAGACAGCATACAAAGTTTTATTGCAAAATGCTATATGCTTTAGACAATATGATAATTTCTATATTCAATTTTGCGTGTTAAGTGTTGACGTTAAAATTGAAGAATTTCAACTCTCAACATTTGGAGCTTTAAAAATCAAAATATTGTAAAAAAATACTTTTCAGTATATCACAAGCCCATGCCAGTAGTCAGCACTTTTTGTGCTGACATGAATTGTCATTGATATGGTTATATTTATAAATTTACTGTTTACAAATTTTTGAATGTTTTGAAATATTAAGGCTTTTCTACTTTAGGCATAGATTACCTTAGCTGTATTTGGCAAAACTTTTAGGAATTTTGGTTCTCAATGCTCTTCAACTTCGTACTTTATTTGGCCTTTTTAACTTTTTTGGATTCGAGCGTCACTGATGAGTCTTTTGTACACAAAACGCGCGTCTGGCGTATAAACTAAATTTAGTCCTAGTATCTATACTGAGTTTATTTAGAATGCCTTCATATATAATATATCATGTACTAAAAGCAAGGTAATACTCATTCGATTTATCAGAATTTTTCAAAAGTCAAATTTATATGAGCCTGTGCAAAAACATAAAGGTAATACACTGTCCACATGAAGACATACATTTTCAGGAAGTATAAAAAATGTTGGTAAGTAAAAGCTGTCCACACTAGGGACTCTATTCGTGGCCAAGTCTGGAGTCTTTGTTTGTTTTGTATGTTGTTGTTTGTTTTTTAAATTAGTTCATTTATATGTTTTGGAGTTTAGACTGATGTCTATTTTCACTTTACTAGTAAACATTTTGTGTGAGGCCTGCTAAAGCCCGTCTCTTGGTGCGGAATTTGTCTCGTAGTGTTTTAGACCCATTGGTGGCCTTATGAGGTTTTCTGCTATTTGGTCTCTTCAACACATTCCATTTTTACATTCTCAATTTTATTTCGATACAAATAGTTAAAATTTTTCCGTTTTTTTTGCCATGACATTGTCAGTTCGTTTTTACTTATCTCTTTCTTACCTTTAGCTTGTTTTTGTTACGCTGGAAGAATTCGATCTTAACTATTTGTATTACATAACTATTGAAAATGTAGCCGACAGAATATTTGGACGGAGGACATTCTCACTTTACGTTAAAAAAGTGTTTTGTAAACAGATTTTAACTGACTTTAAGCATGCGCAAAATATCTACATAAAACCTGAATCTGCGACAAAACTTAAAAATACTAACTCATTGTACTATTTTCGAAATGTTACTCGAAAAAAGTCGAGAAAAAGAGTTGTCTCATTGGCACTCACACCACATCTTCCTATATCTATATACCTTTAAATGAGATTCAAACCTGAAGTTTAACTCGAAGGGTAACTGTAAACTCAACTCTAACTCCAACTTTAACTCTAATTATGGCACGATTTATAGAATTGAATAACAGGAACAATAACGCGAAATTTAACTCGATAGATAACATTCGCGCCAGACTCATACAACAAACGTCATTAAATTCGGTTTAAAATATATTCTTTTTTTCAAAAAAGGTAAGCGGTATTGCCTCATAAATTGATATGACAACTTCCCCCAAAAAATGACAAAACCATAACAAACACTGAAACGAACATATCATTATTACAAAGTAACAAAACCACATAGTACGTTCTGAAACACTATACTCCGAGTATCAACATACACATCAAGTAATGTTTAAACCACATTGCCTAATGCCACATCCACTTTAAAAAATTTAATCATATTAAGTAATGCTAAACTCATATCAAGTCATAACGAAACCATATAAAGTCATAACGAATCCATATCGAAAAGGAACGATAAATACCAAACTCATGAATTGAAAATAAAGTGACAACGCCATGACTAAAACAAAATGACGACTTATTTACACAAAACACAACATAGAACAAATAATGACAGAGCAACATAACCCCACGAAAAACTAAGGAGGATCTCATATGCTCCAGAAGGGTCATATGATCCTGCTCCACCCGTCATGTTGCTCATTTTCTTACAAATCCGGTAATAAGTATAATTCAGTAGGTCACATCAAGTCATTGCGAAACCATATCATTTAATATCAAAATAACATTAAGTAAAGACTAAACCATATTGAGTATCTTCCCAACATCATCATAAATAACCATGTAAAGTTAAGACAAAATATCTTCAAGTTACAATAAAACCATTTCACCTAATGACATCAGAAGGCATGGTTTTATCCTAAATTATTTTAATTTATTTCTTTATTTGAAACAAAGATAAAGTCCGCCAATTTTTTTTGAAAACTGAAAATTTAACAAAGACATAGGCTGTACGTTGACCTACATGTAATATGATTTACTTTTAATACATTGTGACTTGGAAAGAGAGTTATCTCATTGGCACTCACAACCCATCTGAGTATTTCTATAAAAATATTTACATACATTTCCAACAGTGCTGATAAGTGTTGAAATGTTCCCTGCTGTATTGTAGTTATTTGATTGTTGTACAAATATCTGAAACAAAGTAATTGTGATCATGAGGTAACGATAATGCTTTTGGGATACTGTTACCTGTGAAAGATGAATTAAATTCCCAATTCAAACATTGTGTTGAAATTTTCGAAGTTCATCACTTGTCAAGTACTTCAAATGTAATCATTGAAATATAATCAAAACTTTAAGCATATAATTTAAAGTACAACATTTATTTCGTTTACTGCTTAAAAAATCATATTTATGAGGTAATGCGTGATTTTGAATCTAATCATCTTTGAATTTTAAAAAAACTGTCGTGTTTGCTTTTCGAAATTTAAGAATGAAATATTATTTACATGTAACTTCGTGTTTAAGAAAAAAACATTTTGTCCTATCTAAAAAAGTTTGTTAACCTTTGTGACTCTTAGATTTTCTTTTTTAATATATTTATATATAGACAAATAAATAATGAAAACAATCGTTTCTTGAAAAATTAATGATCATTGTTTGTTTGGTTAAAGCATTTACAATGTTAGTCAACTAAGTTGCGAAATACTGATACAGACAAATATGCTATATTATGTGAACTTTGATATAAGACAAAAGACTAACAGTCGTACTTGTTTTTCTTGAGACATTATCAAAAGAAAGTAATATGTTTCGCTGCTTCTAATAGAACAGATTTATATGTAAAAAGTAACAAATGTAGAAATTTTTACTGTCATTTTCTGGTTTTTATTTATTCTCTTACATCTTAGATAGCTACAACAATTCAAAACAATACCAATAATTACAGTTTTGTTAAATACCTTGATAACAGTTACACAATCTCTTAAAAAAAATGAACAGTTTAAATCGTGAACTTGTTACATAGGTCTAAGATACATGTATCCCTGTGATATATTTGTAAAAGTTCAAGTGATTTGTTACAGTTACACCTTTTATAACTACACTAGATGATTTTTATGGTAAAACGAGTTTACGTATATCTTTTTATTGTACTAACTTTTCTGAAACTTATAGATATTTTGTTAATCTTGTTTCACACAATTCTCATCATGTTAAATTCATATTTTGATTAATGTGCCTATTTAAACGACTGATATTTACCTTGTAATGAGTTTTGTATGTTGAAAACAACCAACAAATTGCATTCAACTACAAGTCTAGGTTTTTATCCCAAGTGCTAAATTTCACATTATCTTACGATTACATAAGAACCTAATAATTTAATACTACATAAACAAAGTCTGTTGTTAACGTCTTAAAACTATCAATCACTCAATAAATATATTAAAATTTTGTACTTACATATGTTCTAAGTTAATGTTATGTTCAAAAGTATCATTCTTGACAAATGTCAGATTGTTTCCACTCAAATACCTGAAGAAAAAAAAATGATAAGAAAAGCAAAAGCAGTTAGCTAATGATAAAGATAATACCATTGGTTTTCCTGTCTAAATTGTTTTACGCTAGTCATTTTGGGATCCTTCATAATTTTCTGTTCCATGGGATTCAAAGCTCCTTCTATAACGCCGTACGTTGACCTGTAATTAATGATTTACGTTTGTCACAGTGTCTCCTGGATAGAAAGTTGTCTCATTGGCACTCATACCACATGTGCGTATTTCTATAACCATGTATACATACAGTGTCCGCAGTGCTGATAAGTTTTGAAATGCTCCCGGCTGTATTGTAGTAATTTGGTTGTTGTGTAAATCTCTGAAACAAAGTAATGGTGAGATAACCATAATGCTTTAGTGATCTTGTTACCAGTGATTGATGACTCAAATTCCACATTAAAACATTGTGTTGATATCATCTAATTCCATCACTTGTCAATTTTTTCCTAATGTAATCATTAAAATATAATTCAAACTTTAAGAAGATAATTAAAGAACCTTTTTTTTTCCTTCATTTTACTGCTTAAATACTAGCCTTTTCAACAAAAAAAAATATATTTAGCTCTTAGAATTTTATATATGAGGTAATTCATGAGTTTGGCTGGTTACTGCATGTGCTTGCTGTATAGTGTGAAATCTGATAATAGGCAATGGATTAAGAGTCCTGTTTGCTTTTCCTACTGCATCATCAAAGGAAATCAAAATAAGTACATTGCTGCTTCTAACATTATACATCATTATAAAGAAATTAACAAATTGTACTGTCCTTTTTCGCTTTGATCGTTATTTTCTCTTACATCTTAAATAGCTATTAGAATTTAAAACAATACCAATAATAACAGTTTTGTTCAATACCTTGCTGACAGTTACATAATTTTGTATTTTAAAAAAAATGAACAGTTTAAATCGTGAACTTGTGACATAGGTCTAAGAAACATGTATCCCTGTGATATATTTGTAAAAGTTCAAGTGATTTGTTACAGTAACACCTCTCATAACTACACTAGATGATTTTTAAGGTAAAACGAGTTAACATATAACTTTTTATTGTACTAACTTTTCTGAAATTACAGATATTTTGTTTATCTTGTATCACACACTGTAATGTTGATAGTCTTTATCATGTTAAATTCATATTTTGATTAATGTGTCAATTCAAACGACTGAAATTTACCTCGTAATCAGTTTTGTATGTTACAAACAAACAGCATATTACATTCAACCGCATGTTTAGGTTTTTATCCCAAGTGCTAAATTTCACATTATCCCACGATTACATAAGAACCTAATAATTTAATACTGCATAAACAAAGTCGGTTGTTAACGTCTAAAAACTATCAATCGTTCAATAAATATATTTGTACTTACAGAAGTTGTAAGTTACTGTTATGTTCAAAAGTATCATTCTTGACAAATGTCAGATTATTTCCCCTCAAATTCCTGAAGAAGAAAATGATAAAACAAAGCAAAAGCAGTTAGCTTATGATATAGATAATACCATTAGTTTTCCTGTTTAAATTGTTTTTACGCTAGTCATTTTGGGGTCCTTTATAATTTGCTGTTCCATGGGAGTCAAGGCTCCTTCTACAACGCCGTACGTTGACCTGTAATTAATGATTTACGTTTGTCACAGTGTTTCTTGGATAGAGAGTTGTCTCATTGGCACTCATACCACATGTGTCTAATTATATAAATCAGTATACATACAGTGTCTGCAGTGCTGATAAGTTTTGAAATGCTCCCGGCTGTATTGTTGTTATTTGGTTGTTCTCCAAATCTCTGAAACAAAGTAATGGTGAGATAACCATAATACTTCAGTGATCTTCTTACCAGTGAAGGATGAATTAAATTCCACATTAAAACATTGTGTTGATATTATCTAATTCCATCACTTGTCAATTGTTTTCTTATGTAATCATTAAAATATAATTCAAACTTTAAGAAGATGATTAAAGAACCATTTTTCCCTTCATTTTACTGCTTAAATACTAGCCTTTTAAATAAAAAAAAATATATTTAGCTCTTAAAATTTTACATATGAGGTTATTCATGAGTTTGGCTGGTTACTGCATGTGCGTGCGGTATAGTGTGAAATCTGATAATAGGCAATAGACTAAGAATCCTATTTGCTTTTCTAACTGCATTATCAAAGGAAATCAAACAAGTATTACTGCTTCTTAGATAAGACATCAGTATAAAGAAATTAACAAATGAAGAAATTATGCTGTCCTTTTTCGCTTTGGTCGTTATTTTTCTGTAACATCTTAAATAGCTATTACAATTTAAAACAATACCAATAATAACAGTTTTGTACATTACCTAGCAAAATGTTACCTAATTGTCAGTTTTAAAAACACGTGAATAACCTAAATAGTTTTTTTGAGCTATTATATTTGAATCGATAGAGAAAAGACAAAGCCAGTCACAGTATCATAAAATATCATAATCTAACAAGTAATTGTTTTGGCATCACATCATGGACAAACTCAAATTACATCCCATTACTTACGATTACCAAATAATAGTATAATTAGATATCTTTTTATCTTTAAAAGTGGAAACATTACAGTTTTGGTAAATTTTCATATAATCACAACGTACGAAAATACACAAAATAAAAACCTTCCTTATTTGAAATTTTAAACAATGAATCTGAATATCGGTGAGATATGTGAATCAAATGACTTATTTTGTTGTTCAAACAATTTGTTAAAAAAAATCGTTGACCAAAATAATATAAACATACTGCCTTTGGATGAAAGTGTTAGGGTACCTTAACACACGAATGAGAAAAAATCACTTGCAAGACATAATTGAGGTAGACATTTTGTCACCTAGAGTGTTAATCACACTACCACCTTCATACAAGAGCGTTTTTTTTTATCTTACTGAATGCCTTATGATTTATGTGTACCCTATGTTATTTGTAGGACAATTTGAAACAAAAAAATGATTTACATGCCATATATAGATTTTTAGTATGCGTTCTACCATTTCCTACAAGAAAATCCTGTACCAAGTCAGGAACATGACAGTTGTTATCCATTCGCTTAATGTGTTTGATGTGCTTGATTTTGCCACTTGATTAGGGAATTTCTGTTTTGAAATTTCCACGGAGCTCGGTATTTACGAGATTGTACTTTCTACTGTCCTTTTTTGTATTGGTTTTCTAAGTTATTTCAATAACAACAACAAAACGACGGAAATGATTTGGAAATAAGTATTGTTAAACCTCGGCCGTAGTGGCTGTCATTTGTATCGAACCAGAAAATCTTGGGCTCAGACAGGTGTTTTAATTTTAGATATTAATACACATTGGTATTATTATCACATCTTGCTATGGATGGGCGTTAGTTAAAATGTTCAAATGCCGCTGGTCCAATTATCTGAAAGGATGATATAATAAATTAACATAATATATAATAATCGGTTTTGGTGTTTATCTGCCGAATTAAAGTTCAGTATACACAGGAATGTTCTGTACAGATGAAAGTACAATATCAATGTTATATTGTTCAGCATTAATGTAGATCTGGCAATTATTAAGCATGAGATAAAACAGTTTCTGATGCCGATTTACATGTGAGAAAGCAATGGTTCAAATATCACCGCAGGTCTAAATTTGAGAGGAATTATTTATTTACTATGGGGTTGTATCTGACCGGTGTAACCACTGGATATCCGACGAAAAATGACTGAGCTTAAGATGTCACATTTTTAAATGGATAAAATATGGCATATTTTGATATTAATATTGATTTACTCATTTGGTCTTTGCATCATAGAGAAATACATTTATTCTAAAACAAGTTGTTGGCAAGGTACGGTTTATGTTCTCCTCAGATGTATACATTACATGTATGATGGTATGATACTTAGCCCCTAATTCGAGGGATTGTGTTGGATCTAAGTATGATGAAGACATCATCTTTCGATCTAGAGCTTGCATTTCAGTAACTGCTAGTAGTCCTTTGTTAATTTGTGTATCATTGTCACTGTGCTTAGTTTATTTTGTTCCCTATTCTGACATCCGACTCAGGAATCTTTTATACTGAGTTTTACTGTGCGTACTGCTTTGTAATTGTTGATCCCACATTTTCTAGAGGTTTAAGGGGAGGGTTGAGATAACACTAAGAAAGTTGATCCCGCTACATTTTTGCGTCTTTCCCAAGTCACGAGTCTCTAGCCTTTGTAATAGTCTTGTTTATTTTTCAAATTTTTGTTCATTTATATGTTTTGGAGTTGGAAGTCCATTTTCACTGTACTAGAACACAATATTGTTAAGATGCCAACTGAAGTCCCCCTCCAGGTGCGGTATTTTCTCGTGTGAAAGACCCATTGGCGGTATTCTGTGGTTTGTACTATTTGTTCTGTTCCATTCGAAATGTTACTTTGATACCAACAGCTACGATAAAATTCTTCCATTTCGTTCAATAGATAACCACCCCCGTGAGGGTCACAAAACAAACGACATTGAAATAGGTTTGAAATAGATTGTTTTTTACAAACAAGAAAAGTCGGTTTTGCCTCATTGATATCTGTGATAACCTCACCAAATAATGACAAAACTATATCAAAAAACTAGAACGAACACATTCTGATTAAGAAATGAAAAAAAAACCCACATATTACTTTCTGAAACAACCAAATTCCGTGTATCATGTAATATCAAATTAAGTAAAGACTAAGTCATATTGAGTATTGTCACAACATCAATAAGTAGTTTAGAAATTATACTATATATCACAAAATATCTTCAAGCTACAATAAAACCATGTCAACTAATGTTATAGAATTCCATATAAACATTCGAAGCATTCCATAGCACTAAGTCCTGTTAAATCATGTTTAGTTAAACGAAAAACATAAAATTGTTTTTTTCTCTTTAAAAATCTGAACTCCAGAAAGATGTTGTTATTGATCAATAAATGTATTTGTTACATATTATTTTTGAAAATATTTCTTTTTGATCGAGTTGAGCCATTTCAACTGATATGTTACAGAGTGTCTTTTTATGTCGTAATGGAACTACTAGGTTGGCGCCTGTATAAATATTTTAACCCGCAGCATTTGTTTGGACTTCTAAGGCTGGAAAATGTTGTTCAAGGGTTATCATTTGTTTAGTGGTTTATAAGTGTTTATGTATGAGTGCCAATGAAATATCTCGCCAACGAAGTGACAATTTGTAAAACGTAAACCATTATAGGTCAAAGGACGGCCTTCAATCCGGAGCTTTGACTAACACCGAGTAGCAAGCTATAAAAATAATTCAAACAGGAAAACCAACGGTTTAATCATTAAAAAAAGAGTGAACATAACTGCACATTCATATTTCTATAATAAAATTGAGAATGGAAAGAGGGAATGTGTTAAAGAGACAACAACCCGACCATAGAACAGACAACAGCAGAAGGTCACCACCAGGTCTTCAATGCAGTGAGAAATTCCCGCACCCGGAGGCGTCCTTTAGCTGGCCCTTAAACAAATATATACACTAGTTTAGTGATAATGAACGCCATACTTAACTCCAAATTGTACATAAGAAACTAAAATTTGGATAATACAAGACTAAAAAAGGCTAGAGGTTCCTGACTTGGACCAGGCGCAAAATGCGTCGGGGTTAAACATGTTTATGAGATCTCAACCCTCCCCTATACCTCTACCCAATGTAGAAAAGTAAACGCATACCAATATGCACATTAAAATTCCGTTTAAGAGAAGTCCGAGTCTGATGTCAGAAGATGTAACCAAAGAAAACAAACAAAATGACAATAATACTAATATAAAATTGAGAATGGAAATGGGGAATGTGCCAAAGAGACAACAACCCGACCATAGAGCAGACAACAGCAGAAGGTCACCGACAGGTCTGCAATGCAACGAGAAATTCCCGCACCCGGAGGCGTCCTTTAGCTGGACCCTAAACAAATATTTACTTGTTCAGTGATAATGAACGCCATACTAAACTCCAAATTGTACACAAGAAACTAAAAGTTAAAATAATACAAGACTAACAAAGGCCAGAGGCTCCTGACTTGGGACAGGCGCAAAATGCGGCGGGGTTAAACATGTTTGTGAGATCTCAACCCTCCCCTATACCTCTACCCAATGTAGAAAAGTAAACACATGCCAATATGCGCAATAAAATTCAGTTTAAGAGAAGTCCGAGTCTGATGTCAGAAGATGTAACCAAAGAAAACAATAATGACAATAATACTAATATGCATACATACAGTGTCAACAATGCTGATAAGGTTTGAAATGTTCCTTGTTGTATTGTAAGCATTTGATTGTTACTCAAATCTCTAATACAAAAAATGATGAGGTAGCAAATTATGTTTTTGTTATCATGTTACTAGTGAGGAATGAAATAACATCCACATTCAAACGTCCCGCTGATATTTTCGAATCCTATAACTTGTCGAAGATTTCAAAACTTTTAGCAGATAATTGACTGGTATTTAGAAATTGACAATGAGGATCGGTTTTAAAACGAAACTTTTCGACAATATTTAAGCTTGTGAACTTTATATTTCAATATATCAGCACCCCTGCAGCGCCTGCATACGAAGTATATATTTCCCAATTGATACGATCTTCCTGTGCTTGTATTTTTTATAATGATTTCTTGAAAGAGGTTTGCTGCAATCAAGGACGCTATAAAACCAAGAGTTCCAAATGGTGATGTTGAAATTATCCCTTCCTACATTTGACGGCCGCCATCAATAGTTGGTGAATTATTATTTTATATTCGTTTTCCAGATTATATCGGTTATGTTTCGTATGTCGTATCTACAATCCCGTTCCCTTTTCACGAATGAGACCGACTGAATTAAACTTATTGCCAGGTTTGTACTAAAATGAATAACACGACAGGTGCAACATATAAAGCAGGATCCGTTTAACCTACCGGAGAACATGAGATCTCTCCCGTTTTTGGTAAGGTTCGATTTGGTTATTCTTTATTGTTCTATGTTGCGTTAAGTGTTATATTGTTAGTCTGTGTGTCCTGTATTTTTTAGCCATTGCGAGGTCAGTTTTTTTTTCTATTAATGAGTTTAAATGTCCATATGGTATCATTTGCCTCTTTTTTTAAAGACTTTTGACCAGTGGTATAATTCTGTTGTCTTTATTAGCAACTAATGAACGCTTTTGTCTTATAATGTATAAAGCTGCATCAATTTGGTCATAATCTTACTTCATTCACGAGGCGATAGGTAAAATATGAACAATTGGTGACCACATGATAATAGAATTGCTGCAAAGACTTTATCTGATCATATCATTTTCATACAAAACAAAAGGGTTTTGTTGAAGGTTAAAATAAAAACAAGGATAAACGAATAATTAAGGACATTATAAAATATATTGACAATGCAAATTATTTTATTTTTGGAACAGCAAAAAGCTTTAAATATGGTATAATGGGAATGGATTGATTTTGTACAGGTTTCTCTTGAATTATGGGGATTTAGAGCGTAGAACAAAATATTATTAGATAATGCTAATTTGTGTACTAAAACTAATAGCGCCTCTTTTGTATTTTATACAAGCTTAACCCTTGTCATGTGCAATTTAGGGAAAGAGGAAAAAACAGGTTTACATTTACTGGCAGGATCAGGGAGCTATCTATAAACTAAGTTGTGTATGTGTTATAATGACACCAGTATTTTATTAGAACAAAACATCTGTAGAAAATTTATTCAAGACTTTTGGACTATCTCAAAAAGCTTTGGACTCTAAAATTAATTAAAAGGCCTCCTGTAAGGTAAGGGCACACTAAAAGAAAAGTGTGCCAAGGTAATGAAATCGGTTACAATAAAATATGGAGAAATCAATTAATTATGTTAACAATTATATATACGTATTGATAACATAAAGTTACAGTTAAGCACTTGTAGTTAAAATATAATGAATATCACGAGATTGAAATACGAGGAATTCCTTATTGGTTAGTATTTGCTGCGGACATTTGATGAATAATTCAATTATAATTTTAAATTATGGTATTTGTACTCGAGTCGAGGCAGGAGTAATAGCTCGCTGAATGTCACATTACATCTATTTCTTAGCCTTGTACATATACAGCTAATATGTGTAGACACTTAACCATTAATGTATGTGTAAATGCAGTCAGTCATTGGTTAAAGATGCAGTTTAACATTTAAAAAAAAACTTTTATAGCGATAAAAAAAAATGAAGCTATCAACAAATTGCCAATGTTCTAGTTAGGTTTTAAAAAATGCGACTATCATACGAGTGAGAGGTTTAGATAAATATAAAATCAGATAAAATCAACCATTTTTTATAAAATAAGGAAATGCTTGTTTGAAGTCATGAATATGGTGGTTTTCATTCGTTTGTTGGGTTTGAGCTTTGGAATTTTACATTTGATAAGGGATTTTTCGTTTTTTATCTTTCATTCAAGATCGGTATTTTTGATAATGTACTTTATGCATTGTCAATTATATGAAATATAAATGCATTGAATTTTTAAATGTCAGAGTAGAACAAGACATTTATAGAAGAAGTTGATGACTATTATTTGTTGATATTGAAAATCAAATTCTCCTTTGAAACAAGCATTTAAAACAAAAACAGAACTCGAACGGTCCTGCTGCAAGTATATGTATATCTTCACCAATTCCTTAACATTTAACGACGGCTGCTTGTGTTTTTTCTTTTCTCATTTAGCTCATTATTGTGCATATCTTTTATTGTTGGTTTTTCTTAATATCTTTACAAAAATGCATCGTATGATACAAATGTATAAGTATATATATATATATATTACATGTGGTATGTATCATTTGGAAAGGTTCGTGGAACAACAGTCAGTCCTCTGTTTTGGCAATCTACTGCAACCCCATTGCCATTTGTGGTACAGGAACATTTGCTGGGACATGATAACACCATGTCATTTGACACTGCGATGACCAGAAGACAAACAGCTACATTATAATACATCATCTTCATTCTAAAATATAAAACCGTTATCCAAACTCTGAAATTTATAGTTAAAATGTACCATCACGGACAATCTATGAATCTGTTGTTTCGTTGTTGTCGTTTGTTGACGTGTTTCTGTTTTGTTTACGTTGGTTTTCCTGGTCGAATTGTTTACACTGAGTTGTCACATTGTCACTCATACCACATCTTATTTCTTCATAACATTTGATTGGAGACATTAAAAACAATTGTCGGAGAAGTTAGAATAAACCATAATAACCTAAACGTATTGATGTGTCAACTCAAATAAAGACATTTGATTTTAACACAGGGGATAAAAGATGGCAAACGATTTAGCATCATCAAAATACTGGAACTGTCTCTGTCATCTTTAACATGATCATACCTTAATGCAAGAGAATGACACACTCGTTACTCTGATGAGAGCAGTAACGAAAATGGACTGCATTTGGAATTATACAATATAAGCTGAAAAACGCAAACTGAATTGCAAAAACTGAAATTATGAATAACAATAGAAACAAGCTATATATTTGTTCAACGACTTTATCATTACAAGGATGAATTGTCCAAAACGCTACCAAGACAAAATGTCAGGCTACCTCTAAATATATCACATAAAACTATTTAAAGGCAAAATATATATTATTGATGATTACAAAAGAAGAAGAATTAACGAAAACTTACATAGCTTTCACGGAACTGCTTAACATTTCCAATTTGATAAATAGAGCATTTTGCTACTCCTTTTATCTTTTATACAGATTTGCCCATTGATTTTAGGTTTATACATGTTCCATGATGATTTGGTAGTTTTATTTGTTGATTGATTGGTTGGTGTGTAATTCAACTTTTAGCATTATTGGCTATTATATGGTTGTCAGTTTTATGGGTGGAGGAAGTATATATATTCTTTTTTAATAACATTTCACGAAATTATCAAAGGATATAATTAATTAGAGTTTACGTATCAAGGCATAACTTAAACAAATGGTAGAGCATAGATTTGAGACGGCAAGGTTCTGCATGGTGATGCCAAAGTTATTGCATTTAAGTCTGTCTACGAAATATTGCCATTAAATGAATAACAGAACAACTGCTTCATTTGTTTTCCAAAAGACTTGCATTGGGTATACGTTAGCTAAAAATCGCTCCGGTGAACAAGAGAGTTAAAAATACCAGTCACAAAAAAGAACATTGTAATCATATGATGCAATAACTTTTCTTGCAAAGACACGTGTACATGAAGGGATAACTTTAAACGAGTTTCGGAAAAGCTAGATTAAAACTTTGACATGCGAACATAGACCTTAATTACTTAGCTCGATCTACTTTTTGTGTAATTTATTTCTCATGAGTAAATCACAATACAATGTAAATGTAATATTTAAAAAATCATGAACAAATATCACGAAAACATATATATGCAGTAAACACATTTGAATATCAGTTACTGTGGCCAATGCAGACATAACAACATTAATCGTTAACAATTCAAGACCGGCGCACATACTTTGTAAACATCTGGAAAACATTTTAAAACATATTAAGCACTTGTGTAATGAAAAACAATTCAAACGTTGCTTTTATAAACACAGACACCTTAGTTATACCTTAGATACCTTATATGACAGGTTTCTGTGACAATTGGGCTGGAAAAGCATTCTAGATTGAGCTGATTAAAATTCATTTGGTCAATTGTATCATGCTTACAATATGAGGAACCGGCAAATTATTTACATGAACAGTACAGGTTTCAACCCAACACGGGGAGAAAGTTAGTAATCATATCTACTCGTACATCGTATAGTTGATTTCTATACACTTTTTAGTTATTCAAACGTTAAGCATTTCATAGTCATAAAAAATCAAATGGACAAGGTATAATATGCAGTTATCACTTCATATAGGCAAATATATTTTATATAAATGCATATATATAAATTAATAATCAAAAATGTTAAGTTTTCTTTCAAAGTCTAATATTTTAGTTTGAAATAATTTGTAATCAATGTTGTAACCGCATTTACTAATTGTTAACATGAGTACCTTAACTTTGTTTTTTCGAAATAGTTATTTTACTGATTTCAGATGCTTTATATGTTCTTCTTTATCTGCAGACGATCGCAAAAATACAAACTATATCCCTATAAGATTAAGAGTTCATACATGATTTTTGATAAATAATCACGGTTTAAATGTAAAACATCAAACATACCTTTTGAACCTCTTTCCTTAGAAGTTGTTCCATTCAATATAATTTCTTTTTTCTGCAGCTCCATAATATAGTAACAAAACGACATCTTTGATCAAGGAACGATGACATTGTATTGTCTATTCAATTTAATCAGTTCATCGTGGATAGGTGTCGTGTATACGTCAATTAGTCATACATCATTTTCTTATATGTAATTCTGAGAACTGAATATGAACTGTTGGATTCGGAACGAGTATAAATGTTGATTTTACACTTTAAAAAAACAATCTGTCATATTCTTATGCATTCCTCTTTTATAATATATATGTTACGTTGTCGCTTTTTTATGAAATTTCCTTTATTAATACCATAAGGACTCAAAAACTTACAAAAAGAAGAAAACAGTAAACTTTAAAAATTTCTAGCAAACCACCAGAACGACCACAGATGTCCGATTAAAAACGATTACGGACAATCCATTCATGATTTAAAATCAATAAATATGGAAACACACAAGGTCAACTTTCAAAACGTTTAGATTTATTTATACAAAAAAGTTATTATATTTGCATATTGTTCTCATCAGACTTTAAACTGTTTCCATATAAGATGATTTAGAGATTTATACAAGAGACTGTCCCAATACTATCCTTCGAATTTCATCATATTTTGGACAAGTAATCAGTAGTTTATACGTGACCACCGAAAAACGGTGTATCTTTGGTAATTTCTTTTAAATAGATTGTCTCAAAGAACATTACTCTGAAGTATGTGCCTTAAAATTGTTAAACAAACTTTTTCTCTTCTACAGCCAAAGTGAAAATACGAAGGAAATTTATCAACATTGTGAATGAGATACGTCGTCAAACTCGATTTTAATTGATTTAAACGATTGTCGTCTGGAATATCATTCGAAAGGTTTATAACGGCTAGTAGAAATGACTTCTGGTAATAACTTGTTCTGTATGATTTAGTTTGTAAATTTGGAGACCCCATTTATTCATGTATATGTAACCTCTGATTTGAAACTTATATAGAGAGATAAGCATGACAATCACTGTGAAGCATTTGGTGACATTTTAACAAGTTATGTTTATTACGCCGAGACTGGAGACTTTCCCATCCTGTTTCATTGTATATCAACAGTCTCGATGTTATCTTGGTGCTATCTGTGACAATTCTTGCTGCTAATAGTTGCAAGTTTTCGCAATATTTTTTTAAATATCAGGAATATTATTCCTGACATTGTCATCATATTCAAAGACTTTGCGTATAAAATTAAAGATAAATAGTTTCTAAATTCTTCCTTCTTAGTTATACCTTTCAGCTTTTCGAATAATGCTAATCATGGAATAAAATCAATAAGCAGGTTTACATAATAATTTCGGCTTCCATCTTCATTTAGGATAAGTCCTAAATGCCTGCGTGAATAACCTTCTTTAATGGTCGATATTTTTATTCATATATACTGGTAGGTGATGAGATTCATGGTGCTGTTTTGAAATGGTTAATATTTCTGTTTTGTTTGGGTTGATAGTTATCAAAAGTACCAGGATTATAATTTAGTACGCCAGACGCGCGTTTCGTCTTCATAAGAATCATCAGTGACGCTCATATCAAAATATTTTGAAATAGACAAAACATTGATTAGTCAAATTATGTATGTTCTCAATATCTTCATTTTTAAGCCGATTAATATTTGTTATGAACCACTTTATAGTGTTTCTTACGCAATAATTTAAATATCACATACTATATATCATTGACTGTCATTTATATAAATAAAAATAAAATATGATCCAAGATAGACATTTGGGTTACCCAAGCTTGTGCATGCTCAGTGTTGCTCGTTTCGTAGCCAATTACAACATGTTACCTTTTTGAGATGAAGTCGCTTTCAAACCAAAGTAGCAAAAATCCATTAATTCGAATTTTTATGATTATAAGGTTAGCCGTTATGCCAAACTCGGTCGAATGATCGACGTATGTAGCAGAAGATTTCCCTTATCTCTTTCCCTGCGTCTAATGCTCAAGTACAAATCGATAATTATACAGTTGGCTTACCACAGACACACCAGTGTTAAAACCAGACTGGATTTTTTTTAATACAGAATTTGTGATAATAATGTTTAAAAGGCATTTGAACAAGCACCTTACCCATGTCATTTTTTTCCTTTTTCGACATATTTGTTTTATTGTGATTAAGATTATAACACAATTTTGACTGCTGAACCCCAATTTTCGACATGTCTGTTTATTTTGTTTACACATTATTGTTCATATAATGGGATTACATGCGACTTTCAAACATGTGAGAGGTTCAGATAGTTATTAGAATATGTTTATTCCTCCCATTTTCAACATAAGGAAATGCCTGTAATAAGTCCGGATTCAGACAGTTGTCATTGCGTGATTTGTTTAACCTTTTGATTTTGTCATTGACAAGGTACGGTCCTTTTTAAATTTTTCTCGGAGTTCAGTATTTTTTTTTAATTTACTATTTGTGTCCTGAAGAAGGAATACAGTTTTTTCATAAATATAAACAACTTCATATCTTTCCTTGGGAAATAAAACGGTGGAAAAATTTATATTCATAACATCTATTGATCCTGCTTTCTGACCGTTACTACGTTTGAACACTGACAAAGAAAGAAACACGAGATGAATCCGTATGCATGTGTTGATTTTTGCTTCGGCAATTTCTTTATTTGTAAAATAAAAAAAAACCCATCAATTTCACCATTATATCCTTTTCACACCAAAATGCAGGTATGTGTAACATTTCAACACATAGCCTTGTGTTCTACGGAAGTTTAAATGTAGATTGTTTTTATATTTTCAACGTTAAAGAACCCTCAAACTGACACAGGAGATGCGTATACATATATAACCCTGACGATTCTATCATACCCCCGCACTCAAACAACAGATTTATCTGCAAACGTAAGTTTCGGGTTTATTGTTTTTATATTTGATTGCATGCACTTTCAACAAAAGTTTATGCTATTACATGGGCAATAGATTTTATCTTCCCTTGGACAGGATGTTTTTCTCGATACCTTTACAAGATATTTGCACTTGTATTCAGTTATCTATATCTTCGTCTATATGAACAATAGCATTGAAATGTCGTTTTAAAATAGTTATATATGTCACAAACATGCATGAACAAATGAGATTAAAATCACCCGTCAATCAAACTACATTTCGTGCTAAGTAAATATTTGACATAAGACGTCACGAAATATCGATTACTTGGTCCTTAGTACATTCGATGTATAGACTTCTCTTTATTATATCTTCTTGAAGTTTTATTGATCATCCACGGACAGCTCAAAAGGTTTACATGAGGAGTAATGCTTACATGATTTATCAATTGGCATCGACGGATAGATTGAAAGAAAACTAATAGATAAACTCAGAGAATTATACATGTATATGTCTGTGTGGAATGACAGCTGCAAATTGTACCTCCGAAGCTAAAACCTTATTTTCTATGTCACTCATCTACAACAACATTGCACATGCCGTCCTTTTTTGTATTAGATCTTCAACTGATAAAAATCAATATTCATTTACTATTCATATGTAGTATATAACGACAACTTTTTAAACTACACTAGTATCCTGATTGTCATATATATGATAATCTCTGTATTAGCACCAATGCAAATGCTTTTTTACATATATATATATTATCCGTCTTTAATTGAACTAAGTATATGATATAAACAAAAATAAAAATAACAATAACGTTTAATATATAAAAAAGAGCATTTCTTGGTACTTTTTCACAAACCTAATAATATTTGTTTGCAGGAACACAGTAAGGGATATGTATTTGAACAATAGGTTAACCTTCTCTTTAGCTGGATGTTTATCTCTATTCTGTTAAACTATTTTGCATTTTTATCAGTTACCTCATCTCTAAGTATGAAATAGAAAAATTGAAGAAGGTGTTTTTCAAACATGAATTTAAAACTTCCTTACACCTGCACGTTTTCTGATAACATCGTAATTATAGTAATCAACGATCAGTGGTACGTTGCGTTGCTTTGTCAAACATGATTTAAAGTTCTTTAAGATTCTTTTAATGACAAACTATTTGTCACAATTGCACCTTTATTGCGCAGTTCTATACATCGTATATATGACTTTGCTCTACAGATAATGAATGGTTGGCAATTAAAGTATAATAAACATTTACCAATCCTGAGTGTCATTATTATATGTACTAACTTATAACGCCATTCAAACACTAAAATCTGTTAAAAACACTCGATGTATGAAAATATGATGTAGAGAATTTTCATTGCTGCGATAAATATATGATAAAATCGGATAGGTTTGAGCAAATTGTATAAAGTACAGATGTAAAAAAGAATGATTTTGCTATTCCGTTCTTAAAATAATACCGCTAGGACTATAATGATTTTACTTTATTTTGTATGCACTGTTCATCAACATTTACTCACAAGTATCAGTATCACTCGTTCTCTACCATAATAGTTTTATGTTAAAAAAAAATCTTTTGAATGAGAGTGTAGAAAAAAGTTTAGTTTTGTAGCCATAAAAAGATAAGATAAAAAATTCCTTGGTGGGACATAATACTATCAGAAGAACTAGGGACATGTATTTTCAATGACAAAAAAGTTATTGAGGATCAACGAACACTGATGACATATTTGAAAGATTTTTCGTCGGAAAAATATAACACTGTTTTTTTTTTTTAAATCACAAAGAAATAGATATTTTTCTGAAGATTCTAATATTAGTATCCCAATTCGACAGCGGATCATATTAAAAATCATTGTATGACAAGCGTCACAATCTAAACTGACGTGTATCCCCTGCAAGTTATGTGAATACCTGTCTAATATCATTACCTTTTTTGAAGTTATACCAACAGCATGAGTTAAAAGTGTTATATCTTATGTTTGTGTGTGTCTGGTATATCTAGAAATTCCTGGATAATAAATGGTTATAATGATAGAAAAATACAGAGTTGTCTTGAAAAGTAGAGCAAGAATGTTTTATTCGTGAAACATTATATATTTTGAATATTAATTCATTTAGTGTGTAAATAAATGGGTTATTTGCTTATATCATAAACATCAGTGTATACCGTTAGTGACCTTTGTTTAAGAAAAAAAAACATACCATTCTGTTTTACTCGCCATGTTTACGAAAAATGAGGTAAAAACTAGATAGGAATGGAAAAAAATAAATGAAAAAAAAAATTGGAAAGAAAAAAGACACAATATATCACGAAAACATTTGATCTATTGATTAAATCAGTATTCATTGCTTCTCAAACTGTTGGCAGTGCAATAAAATATCTGATCATTTGCTAGTGTGAATCTTTGTTTCCACAAATACTGTTTAATCTGCCTCACGATGAAATCCCTATATTGCCTTTCTAATTTGCCGTTATGGTGTAGCAGTTGCATACTAAATTATAATCCTGGTACATTTTAAAACTTTTACAACACTGGGTCGATGCCACTGCTGGTGGACGTTTCGTCCCCGAGGGTATCACCAGCCCAGCAGTCAGCACTACGGTGTTGACATGACTATCAATTATATGGTAATTTTTATAAATTTCCTGTTTACAAAACTTGGAATTTTTCGAAAAACTAAGTATTTCCTTATCCCAGGAGTAGATTACTATAGCCGTATTTGGCACAATTGTTTGGAATTTTGGGTCATCAATGCTCTTCAACTCTGTACTTGTTTGGCTTTTTAACTGTTTTGATATGAGAGTTATTGATGAGTCTTCCGAAGACGAAACGCGCGTCTGGCGTATTAAATTATAATCCTGGTACATTTGAATACTTTCTATCAATTTATTCTAATAAAATGACCAAACGTATCTTAAAAGCAACAGTAGTAAACAGCTGTTCAAAAATAAATTTGGGTAACAAACTTAAACCAAGGGAACACATCAACTAGCAGAGCATGAAGAGGAAAATAACGAAATAACAGAACACAGAAATGCAACAAAAACAATCAACAAAGCAATATTCATAGAAGCGAACTATTAGATAAAAACTGCCATATTCCTGACTTGGTACAGGACATTTTAAGAAAACAACCTGAATTATGTTGCTAGCCAAACCTCCAGGCTTTATGACAATGTTAAATATACCGAGAAAATGACAACATTACATGCCGGGAACAGATTACAAATAAATTCAAAAACACCAAAGACAGAGAAAAACATAAATAGATAACAACGAATAACGAAAAGCATTTAGGACATTACACAAGAGCAGCTCAATAGAATTAAAAACGAACAATATAAAATATTACGTTTTCACTCACGGATCTTATCAATTGAACAAAAGCATTATACTAACAGTCATGTGAAGATTCAGAGCAGGTTCTTTTCTCGACAGTATCAGTATCAGTAAGTGTCAATGCATACCATATTGTACTAAACGTTTGTCCTGAAGTTTTCACACTCCGGACATACTAAAAATTTATTTTTTTAAATTTTGGATCGCCCATTTTGCAGTCATAATGTTCCATCGGTTTTTATCTTTGATTTTCAAATAGATGTATATGGTTTTAAACCCTTGTTTGGAATACATGTCGAAAAAAGACTATTGACAAAAAAATAAAACAATGATACGTAGATTTGTGTTTTTTGTTTTTTTTTATGCCGTTGATAGTTTTTCTTTAATGTATGAGGTTTTAATGTTCCCCTTGTATCTCCCGCTTGTTTTGAAATTGTACAAATAAGAGTTTTTCAATCGTGATTGATACTGGCCTGTACACTTATAAGAACTGTCTAACGTAGACTGAAGGGAAAAGTAATCTTGCTTATATATTGATTTGATAATGAGGAAAACTGGTCTTGATGGAAAGAAATTAATCATGAATGGAACAAAAGCATTATTTATTTAAACATGTTAGGGTATAATTCAATTTACTCTTTTCATTTGTTCTGATGTGTTCGTGGTGTTTCTTCTTTCTACTTTACTTGTACACAAGGGTGGTCACTCTGCATTTATCCAGGCTTGTAACTGGCAAGATAACAATCTTGGCTGCATTACCCACCCACCCCTAATTAACATCATTTTTGTTTGCTACTTTTGTTCTTTTTTTCATTTTTTCATTTTTTTTTATTCTTTTCTTTTTTCTTTTTATTTCTCTATTTTTTTCTTTTTTTTATATATATTGTCATAGAAATTGTTTAAAAGGTTCACTTACATATGATATTACATGAACACTGAACATTTCATTTATAATCAGATAATGTAATTGTAATTTTAATATTTCCTCAGAAATCAAAACAAAAGTCCCATGACTCCGATAATGATTCTGTTAGAGTCTTTTCTTAAAGTTGTCGCATGTTCTCAGGTTATTTCAGGAACAATTCTTGAAGGTCGGTTGAATGCCTGCAAGAATGCGAATTGGCTCTGCCTGAAATTACAAAATAATTCTCATACTGTAGAATCAACTTTATACTGTCTCAACTTCTTTTTCTCAAAGAAGCATTTCAATTGTTTCCAAATATGGCATGCGTTAGTGTTCAGGATTGAATATAATATTGACTGCTTTACCCATTTGTGTAATTTTTACCTATCATGCTTGTTTGCTTGAAATTGATTTGTTCAGATAGCTATATACATGTAACAATGGTTAATCCACCATTTTCAACATAAGGTAACAATTTAGGAATATGACCGTTGTTTTTCATTCATATGATGTGTTTGACCTTTTGATGTTGCCGTTAGATACTGGACTTCCTATTTCAAATTTGGCCTTGGAGTTCGTTATTTCTGTTATTTAACTTTTTATTGTCAGCTATAACACTTTAAGCGTTATGATATATAGGGTCGTCCTTACCTGTTTTATATCTCGTGTGTCTTGGTGAAATAAACTTGCACAAGGGCAGGTTTTTTTCTGACTGTTTATGGCGTCTTTACACTAAATCCATTGGATGTTTGATGAGTACTGATAAAGAATGATCTAAGATGCCTGATTGTTTAAATAAGTTGTTATTGGCTTTGAACGAGCTGTCAGTTACTGCGAGTACTCTCAGAGCTGTACGTGGTGTCATTTTGTGGTTAAGATAACAAGTACCCGGCCACGTCCACTTTGTGTTTTCGATAGCTCTTTATTTTGGTATTCATATGATGACTGTAGCATTGCTCATCTGATTTGTATAGTTGATTCCTTTGTTGAATATTTAAACCACTGTCCCATGCCTATTTTAAAATGAAAATCTAAATTATAATTAAAATAATAAAGCAAACATATTACTTGAAATGAGATTGAAACCGGAGATTAATAAAAACTCAAATATGACGGGAAAATTATTCAATAACCAAATTAGATCCAAATGTCTAATTGAATGGGCGTGTATATATAACACCAAGTAGTGAAGTCCTTCTCATTATAAAGTATTAAAACACACAATAATGAACAGATGTATCCAAAATACCATTTTATGAAGGTTCTGTCTATTTTATCAGAAAAGACTCCAAACTCTCTAGTGTTACTGCTTTTTAAACATAAGCGACATCTACTATGTCACTCCACAGGAAACATATCTTCGGATGCGGGAGTTTCCCCTGTGTTGAAGACATATTGTTGGCTTTCTGTGATTTTCTGCTCAGAAAAAGGGTTGTTATCTCTTTGACATATGCACCATTTCCATTCTTTATTTTACATATGGATCAATAACCCTGTTAATGTAAAATAGAACGAGATGAGAAGGATTGTGTAACTAATAGCTATTTCAAAGATTTCTCTGGAATAATTTGATCTCATAGATAACTAAACTATTGCCAACGTGAGGTTTTTTTTTATATCAAATATGATTTTGAATAGATTGTTAGAAAAAACGTCTTTCCTTTATCATTTTTACTTAAGAAATATACAGGTTATATAAATTTTCATTTCGTTCTACTTAACAGCTTGGTGCTAAGTCTCTGACAGTTTTGCAGAAAAAGTTACACAAAAAATTATGCAGGAAAAAACAAATTAGTTAGCAATGTAGCTTCCACTAATTGAAAAAATGAATAAAAATGGTTGCAGATAAAAGACAAACCAAATACGAATGCGAATTTCTTCTTAAGCTGAAAAGATGATAATCTACAAAACAATGCAACTGAAACACATATCATTAGAATTGAACATGTCAAGAAATATGTGTAAAAACAAAATATAACAAGTAAGCTCATGACAGTGTGATTAAATTTTTTATATTTTTGATGAGTTTTTGTTAAAGTACTTTCTTCCCCAAAATATAAATCTGAAACATATAAATAGTATTATTCAAGGTAATAAAAAGTATCATAAAAGATCTGAAAAAGAATGTTGTAGAAATAATACATTTTTATGTTGATTCGATTAACTTACACTAAAATAAACACATACTTACATGTAAAACTTCGTTGATTAAAATATTCATGTTAAGTATAATAAAAAAAAAAGAATTTATAATGAATACATCATTTAATACTTACATTTGTTTTCCAATTCAGATTTTCGTTTTGTGTATATAGCAAACAATTCAAATAAAAGAAAGTAATTATATAAATGTTAAGGTTAGTAAATTCTTAAATATGTATTCTAAAAAGCAATGTACACCTAATGTGCAATTATATTACTATATATAATTGATAGAAAAATACTTGAGAACTTTACCATTTTTACCAGTGTTATGTGTTTACAGCCGATACCTGGAAGATAACCAATTACGCCTCTTTTCTCAACCTTTTTGATAGTGCATTATAAACGGGTCACCATCTTTTTCCTTAACTTGCTTCGTTATTTTTTTTCAAATTGCATAAACTGTCATGTGCATTTTTTCATAATATGTATACAAAATACACAATACAAATATACAATACATACGTTGCAAGTGTAATGGTAATAAACATGGTCCTTTAACGAATAATATAAGATATGCACGTAAAACAGAGTTTTATCTTAAATGCAAATACAGAGCGCATGTAAGTATCAACCAAATAATTTACTGGTATGGGTGTCTACTTTTTAGTAATATTTACAAGCGCTCAATTTTTTCCAATGACAAATATATGTGAAAATATTTCATTTTGTAAAGTAAAAATGGTTTTTCCTTTCTATTTTTTGCTGAAATCTGTATATATTCATAAAGTTGCAAAGACATTATATTCTAAATCTCGCTTTTATTTAACGATTACGCTCAAGTAATCTAGTTTTCTTTGCTTTCTGATGATCATATTTGTTGGCCGAAGAGAACCCTTTTGTTTTCTAATACCAATATTTGGTATTTAAATGTAAATCCATGTTTGATTCTTCGATTTGATGAATCTTAAGGATCAGCATACTTCAGCCACAAAATATACCTATAGTCAAAAGATGTGGATTTCAACAAAAAAGAACGAAGATATGTACACTATTTCCAAAACTCAGTGTTTTCTATAAAGATAAGTTCCAAAGTCCATTTTAAATAAATAGTCTCTGTAATAGGTTCATTGACCCTTAAATGAAGGAAACGCTAATAATAAAGACTATAAAAATCAACAAAACTCATCAAAAGAATGAGAGCGCGATTGCTTTTTTTATAGACAAAAATGTTTTTAAAGCAATTATTGATCATTTATTTTAAGAATTCAAATGCTTTTTTTTAACTTATGCGCCATAGAGACGAAATTTTTCACCCAGATGCTGTATATATTTCACAATAAATTACTTTTGCATTGAACTTCTCCTTTTTACCTGTACATGTAGCACCGATCCAACCTCCGACGCACGAGCATACTGCATATCCATTATTAGGGTTTTAACTGCAATATCCCCCATTTGAACAAAAGCCAGGATGACAGGAACTGTCTGTGATTAATGAAAAAATGATATAAAACCTTTGATAATGTTATTTTCTATTTTAGTTAATAAACATGATTTAATGCAAACATATAAAAATATTAAGATAATTGGAAATATCTCAATTGAGTGTTAATTTGATGAAGGCAACACAAGTTTACCGCTGTTAAAATCTCATGAATTATTCATGAAGGCAAACCGATAAAATTGTAAAAGGAGCAAAACCAGTCAGTTAATATATTTTGTTATAAATGTAATAACTACCACGCGAGTCAATACATCAGTACCATGTTCACACTTGCGATTATTACACAGTGAAATTATAGATTAGACTACAGATGGGAGCAGTACTAACCTTTACAAAAATTATTTTGGAGCAAATATTTTGACTGCTTGCCTAGTTAACTAAAGAAATTAATAGCAGACTAGCAATTTAAATTCATTCTTTTTAGATCTTAATACAGTTAATTTTCTTGTCTCATTAATTCCTGTATAAATGAAATAAAGATTATTCAATTTCATATACGTACATGAAGACATCATTAACGAAAAGAAACATGTTTATCGAAGGCGGATAAAACGATTATCCAATACATTGGAAAATAAATTTTCAGATGGGATAGTAACAATACCGTCCTAGTTGCTTTAGTCACTGAAATGTCAGTGTTTTGCATACATTTTTATCTTATGCTTTACAACAATTTTTCTACAATATTTTCCTTCTTTGCCTTGGTTTATGATTATATTACAAAGAATTACTCAATCCAAAACTAAATAGTGTCCGGATATATGAGATATTGTTTAATTTTCAGGTGCTTTTGGGGCTGCCCGTCGACTTCGGCAGTCATATAACCAATTTATCATACAACCATAACTTGTTATTTTAAGAACAACAATGGTCAGTGTTAGAGGATACTGACAAACATTTGTGTTATACTACCTATTCTGACTAAGTTATGCAAACTACTTTTCCATATATCTATGTCTATATCCATACCTTTTGTGTTCTATGAGTTTTGAGCCGACTGGACGATATTGAACTTCAGTACAAGTGCAATCGAAATATCACAGTCATATTAACTTATTGCAGAACTGGTTTCGAGGTTACTTGAGAAGTGGATCGGTTTTATGTTAACCTATGTGGCATTCATATGATAAAGTCAACATGTTCAGTTAACTTTGTTTTGGTCCTAAGACCGAATACAGTAGTCCTACAACCTGTCATATGATAACATTGACCAGTCAATTAGGACTGCAACCATCTGTATTATGGGTGCGTTTTTCAAACCGTGCTCACTTATTTTGTGAATTCAAGTAAACCGAACTACTGTATGACAAGAGCGTCGTGAAGACGATATTTTCCTCTGAGTTTAATAATACATGAGCTAGAAACAGGTGTCTTAAAAGTTTGCTGTAGACATTGTTTTATCTTACCATTGCATTTAGCTCCGATCCAGCCACCAAAGCACGAGCATATTAAGTCACCGTTACTGTCTCGAATACAAGATCCACCATTTAAACAATAGTCGTGATGACAGGAATCATCTGTGATTAGAGAAAAACATTGTTTTTTATAACCTTTGGCTATGCAAAATAGAGTTTGTTATATGCATGCTATACGACAAGTTAAACAATAAAAGACAAACCAAATAAAATATTAAGTGGCCTTTTATCAAGGCAACTTTACATTACCGATGTTATGATAGCATGAATGAAAAAAAATCAGATATTAAACATAAACCGATGAAATTGAATAAAATGGAACAAAGCAAGTTATTCTATTGGATAAATGTGTAATGCATCTCCTGTCATGTGAATCTTCACTCAATTAAAATGTTAAAATCGGGTGTGTGACAATATAACAGGTTAGACGAGTATTCATTCACGTGATTAGTGAATTAAAACATATACATTTCAAATTGGTCAACCAATTTGTGATGGTAATCGTAAACGTATGAAGTGTGGGATTTTAGAAATCAATCTTTTTAACTCTGTTGGAAAATACGTTGTTTTTGGAACCGCAAACATAGAGCAAACGCTAGAATCAACGATCTCTTCCTATGAATTGCTATGTATATTTCCCAAATCGTACAACTTGCAATGTGTATATTAAAGAAGCAACACGAAAGACAACAGAGGGACATTCAAACTCAAAAATCGAGAAAAAAAAACAAATAACGTAAAAGCTTAAACAAGAAACAGACAAACAGACAAACAACAGAACACAAACACAACATAATACAATTAGGATTGAATCCCAACAACTGGAGTCGATATAATACGACATAGATGAAAAATCAAAGCAATGATATTAATAAAAAAAATATTCAGAGTAATCGTAAAACAAATAACAAATTCAAGTGGAAAATTTTATCGTCAATATATAAAAATCATTTAAATAATATAAATATAGAATATGAATATCTGTATTCATTAGTATATAATTGATCACTTAGTTTCTCATAATCACTTGATGGATGTTTTGTGCATTTAAAGTCACATAACACAACACAAGGTGAATATGTGTAGTCCTTATACGTCAATCAATTACAATGTGTTATCTGTGGACAATAAAATCCCTGTATTCATTATATTTCAGAGATATTACACTTTAAGATTTCGCTCCTACTAAATGATTATATTTTACTGCCGAAATCGTCTATTTGTTAGGACAAAGAGGACTCTTTGCAAACTTTCACCTTCCTGATACTAAAAGTTGATATTAATTAGATGTTCTTTGACGCAAATCTTAACGAATATACCATTTAGCATACTTTTAGCATACTTTTGTCACAAAAATGTGAAATCGGTTCAAGAGACAATATAGACACGATGAACTACTAGACTCGTAAACTAATATTCCTCACGAGAGATCTTTAAGTTTAACATTCATAGTTTTGTCATTTCTAGTAAATTATATCAATCTTCTTTGTAGCACATATTACAATTGAATCGATTCTTAAAATATTTAACGGTTGAAATGAGATATATATATATGTAAATGATAAAAAAAAGCCATCAAAAGTTCGTGAAAGAATGGAGTACTATTGTGTTAGTGTATGCTACGGATTTGGCTATACTTTTTGAACTTTTTGGATTATAGCTCTTCATCATTTATATAAGCTTTGGATTTCAAATATTCTGGCAACGAGCATCATCACTGAAAAGACATGTATAGTCGAAATGCGCATCTGGTGCAGCAAAATTGGTACCGTTAATGTTATTATTAATGTATCCTTTTTCTTCGGAAGGGGCAAACAGTAGGGTGTACTTTTTTATACTGCCTTTAAAACTACTGCGACTTATTTGAAACAAGTGTGTGTATGTTTAGGAAAGCATTCTCAAATATTTGGTGAATTCCAGTTAATTTGAATATTGTTTGAATGGGAAGGTAGTTGAGACGAGAATTTCCTCCTGGTTTGATAGTCCATGACATAAAAACATAAGGCAAACGCGCAACACAAGTATGCTGTTTAAATCAAGTGAACAAATTAAATTGAGAATGGAAATGGGGAATGTGTCAAAGAGACAACAACCAGGCCAGAGAAGAACAGACAACAGCAGAAGGTCACTAATACAGCGAAAAAATTCCCGCACACGGGGGTGTCCTTCAGCTGGCCCCTAAACAAATATATATACTAGTTCAGTGATAATTAACGCCATACTTAACTCCAACTTGTACACAAGAAACTAAAATTAAAAATAATACAAGACTAACAAAGGCCAGAGGCTCCTGACTTGGGACAAGCACAAAATTTTTTATGAGATCTCAACCCTTCACCTATACCTCTAGCCAATGTAGAAAAGTAAACGCATAAAAAAAGTAAGTTTTACCTGTACATGTATCACCGGTCCAGTAATTTACACACGAGCAGACTAAAGTACCATTGATGTTTTGGCTACAAGATCCACCATTTGAACAATAGTCGGAATGACAGGAATAGTCTTTGATATATATATATATAAAAAACTGTTCTATAACCTTTGATAATGCATTATACATGCAATTTAATATCATACTAGTAATGGTATAAGGTATGCATAAGGTGGGCAAATAAAACAAAAAATAAACATTTATAGATTTATTGTAAATTTGATGAAGGAAACAGTACTTTGCCGATGTCTAAACCTCAAATTTCGATAATGAAGAAAACATCACGGTAACAAATACAAACTTGGGACATTTAATGGTGTAATTCATTCGAATGATATAATAAATATAATGAAATGAAAGTAATAATGCCAATTGTAAAGCAATAACTATTCTATATATTTATAGTTTTGTATCAATTTTCCGTTGTGTGTTAAATTTTTTAATATATAATTGTATTCTGTTCTTTCCATGTTCGTTGAGACATTTATGTTATTTGGTTTTTTACGAGTGTTATTTGAATTACATATTTATTTAAGTGTTCTCTGGCACAAATACGACTTGCCTTAACATATTTAAAAACAAATGTGATCAGCGTCTTAGTTAATGTTAGAAATCACATGACATCCGTTAATTTATTTACAGTTTGAGCATACATATGTAGATATACAGCTGTTAACCAGGAGACTAATTAATAGGTGCTATCAATAACGTGTATTATATATTACATAAAATGATATATAATTGTTAACTGTCATACTGTGTTCATATCCTAAAGTTTATAACGTAAACGTGTGAGTTTGTATAATGCCCATCTCTGAATTTTACTTATATAACGTCATCTGTATGCATGTCAAATTACTGTACTAAATACGCATTTACAGCACATCATGTTTCATATTAATGATAATATTTGAATTAAGTATATTAAACAAGAATGTATTACTTATCATTCACATGTAAATGGTATTGGTTTTTTTTTATTTAAAAATGATGAATCGTTATAAAAATACTTACCGTCACAATTATCATCCAAATCGCTTTCTTGAAGACTTGATAGTCGAGCATTGTTAAAATCTAAACAGGTTACATCCTCGTAGACTAACGATCTTGATTCTGATTTTGATTTTAGCCAGGACCAGAATGGAACGTTACAATCACATACCAAATCAAGATACCTGTTTGAATTATAATGATAAGAAGTCAATGGATTAATTCTGATTCACGAATTTTTTTTATTGCACTTTATAAGTAATGTACATGATGTACAGTATGCCAGTTCTTGAAAACCCTCCTCTAAAAGATTATGATTAATGGGAGTTATACAAATAGACCAGCTGTAAAAACATAAAAAAAACAAGAATGATTCCCTAGTACACGGATGCCCCATCCGCACTTTCATTTTCTATGTTCAGTGAACCGTGAAAATGGGAAAGATCTCTAATATAATATTACAATTAGAAAGATCATATCATAGGGATCATGTTTACTAAGTTTCCAGTTGATTGAACTTCAACTATATCAAAAACTACCTCGACCAAAAAATTTAATCTGATGCAGGACGAACGGACGGACGGACAAAGAACTAACGAACAAACGAACGGACGGACGGACGAACGAACGGACGGACGAACGAACGAACGAACGGATGCACAGAACAGAAAACATAATTCCCATAAATGGGTCGTAAAAATATTTGATGTACCCACCGAACAAACGGCTAAACTATATAACACTGAAAATAAAAAAATTGTAAGCTTTTAGAATAAGGATGTCGTAAGCGTGAGAATTGGTCAGGATTTTGTATAATGGAGGTCAAAGGTCGACAATCATATATTTTCAAATACTGTTGATTTTAGAGCTAGCTCAAAGTACGTTGGTTTTCTTGAACGAGGAATACTGCTTTCTCAAAAATGCTAAGACAGGGCTATGCATCAATCAAATTAAGGTCATCACTCAAGAAATTTTCAGCTGCAATCATGAGCTGATTGGCCATTATTACATAAGTGTGTCAGCAATCATAACTGATATTCTTCCTCAGTCACAATAACCTCCCATCATTACCGAACTATCAAAGAAATAACAAGGCGGGTGCCGTATCCGGTGCAGTAAATGCTCACCCTTACGGAGCACCTGATTTCACTCCCGGTATTTAGTGGAGTTCGTGTTGTTTCATATCTATTATTTGTAACTGATGATGTAAATGTCTTGTGAATCTTTGTTGACTCCTTGGTTATATTTATAAATTGTTATTTGGATGGAGAGTTGTCTCATTGGCACTCACACCACATCTTCCTATATCTATTTAGAAAGTGTTTGGTAATGATATTGAACTGCTGACTATGATATTTGATTTAATCTGGATTTGTTGTATTCGTATGATAATGGAATCGCCGTAATAATTGCCTCTAGCATATTTTTTATTTTATCTTCTGGATCCCCTTTTGCAGTCTTGCATCTTTTATGTACAGCCCGTAACAGAGAAGTGATTGAATTGATGTTTCTTTACCGTCAAAATTAGCTACGTTATCGACAAACTTAATTGAGTAGTGACCGAACTATTGGTACTTTAACGTTAAAACGATTGACAATGCTGACAAACTTTCATGTGTCGATAATCAAGTATAATACCGATAATATTGAAAATAATTCTAATAATATGAAACAAAATATGTCCATGCACCATTTCGATTGGGCGAAAAGTAGTCATTTCTTCAAAGTCGGAACAGAAAAAAAAAAATTTATGGAAGGACGTCTTGATAGTATTATTTCCTTTACAATTTTACCCAAAACTAAAAGAAATATACTGATAAACAATTAAAAGGGTGTTTGATAGGAATGAAGTCCTTTATTTTTTCGGACTACAATGTGTACAGTATGTGTGATGGATTTGAATTCAATCAATAACTTTGAAATGTTTTCTCATATGTATACACAAAAGGGAGGACTGGTATTTGTACTTCTGTTAGAATGTGTCTTCGTCCGTTTCACATGCCAAACTTTTATCTAGTACAGTTTAAACAGGAAAATTTTGTTGATTCTGTACTCATACATCACGCGTAGTTGAGTACAAGTGTCCTCGTAGTGAACGCACCCGACTACTTGTGCAGTAAAAAAGTGTACTCTTACGTCGGATACCGGGCAGTTTCTTTGTTATATCTGTACTTTATAAAATACATGTACATGTTAATATTTACTTAATATTAAATAGGTAAAAATTATTGGTGAAAGCCTGTTCAGGGTTTCTTTCTTGTGTATGATTATATAATTTTTCACATGCCTGAACTCATTGACGATAATGTAAGGTGCTCTATTAGAAAAAAATGGATTTCTAGTTCGGGTTTGAAAAAGAAATTTCGCCTTTTCTTAAACCTGTTTTGTACATTTAGTTTAACAGATATGATCCAATGGAAATTTTAACATGGAACCTTCGATAAATAGGAAAATGAAAAGGTATTGGGTAATTTACAGAGAGACCACACTCCATCCATGAGAAAAACGGAGGGAATTTAAAAATCTAGAGGTCTCCACAAGGCTTTCAACAAGGGTGGAATCACACTCCTTCTGAAAAGCTCTAAATCGCCCCAACGTGTACATACGTTTGGTCATCAAGAGATTCTGGTTTCCCTTTTTGTGTGTCATAAATATTCAATTCGGATATGAATTTAATTTACCGAAACATTTCCGTACATTAAATCTTAGGACGGTCAGAACATTTTGAGGACGCAACAGATCGAAGTACAATTTTAAGTAGTACATAGATGTGCAATAATTCAGCTTCCTGTACATAGTCATGAAGTTCTAAATTTTGAATGTTGATTTCTTTAAAAAACACCATTTTTTTACAATAAAAAATCTCAAAATGTCCGTTAACAATGAAAAACTTTGACCATGAAAAATCACATATCTAAGAAAAGCAGTCGTTTAATTGATTATAAGAAGGTTTCAGTATATCATGTCAAACTCTTTAATTTGAGAGTTTTCCTTTTGTTACAAATGTAGTTCCATGTCTGATGGTGAAAATAAAAATGAATGTCTCAGAAAGTGGTGAATTAGTTTCCATAAATGACAGATGAATCGGGCCAAGCTTAGTAACTTACAGTAAACAGACTACTGTATCATTGACGCACTCGTCTAACTGTTTAAAAAAATTGTGTTTATGACCAAAAATATATATACAACTTCATTTATAAATTAATCTGAATTTCATAGCGCGTCGTCACAATAATGAAAGTTATAAAAAAAAAATCTATAACCAGCAGATCTATACTTCTATAAAGAAAGTATTCTTGCACAAAAGGGTATTAATTATAAAATGGTCCTAACTATAGAATAGATAGTTTACCACAGAAATCTTAAAACGGAATTTTCGACAATTTTAAACAGAAGAGATTTGAAAATAAATTTAACTTTAAATAAACACTGAAATAATTTTAATACCTCGAAGGTGTAAAGAATAAACCAACAATCTCAATCTTTAAAAGTGTCTTCATTGCACTAACCGACGAGTTCATGTTTACAGTAGAAACAGTGGATGTGACTCCAATAAATTCATTATCATTGTATTTATCTCTTATATAAAATTGATAAAGATTTTATCGAGGTCGCACCAAATGTTTCTACAGCTAATATCAGTTACACTAGAACACACCTGCGAAATCGCGGGCATTCAGAGCGGAGTTAAAAGTATGTACAGTGGTGTTAGAAGTTTTATACCTCCTCCTTCATTTCCAAAATTCCCAATTTTTGGTTTTCTATCAATTTCAATATGAACATACATTTAGTATGTTATGAACATTTAAGTAAGGAGCCTGTAGTTCAGTGGTTGTCGTTTGTTTGTGTGTTACATATTTGTTTTTCGTTCCTTTTTTGTACATAAATAAGGCCGCTAGTTTTCTCGTTTGAATTTTTGTACATCGTCATTTTGGGGCCTTTTAAAGCTGAGTATGCGGTATGGGCTTTGCTCGTTGTTGAAGGCCGTACGGTGACCTATAGTTGTAAATTTCTGTGTCATTTTGGTCTTTTGTGGAGAGTTGTCTCAACATGGCAATCATACCACATCTTTTTTTTTGTAATCAATGAATTTTGTAAAATATTTAATGAATGGAGAATTTCAGAAAAGGTATCAAAAGTTCACATGAATAATTTTAGCTCTAATCTGTATATTACTATATAAATAAAGTGTATTTACTTTCAATTCTTAGTTTAGTAATCGATCCATGGTGGTCAATTGACATAGTATACAGACCCTCTCCATTTAATAAACTCTGAACAGAATTAAAATACACTTTATTCGTACTATTTGTGTGTTCAAAGTATACAGAAAAACGCAAACCGGAAGTATAATCTAACTTAAAATTTCGTCCAATGACGGGACAATATCCGGATGCCTTTTTTCTCGTTTTTCTCCCAAAATAACTCAATCTGAATAATCATATGAATGGATGACAAATGTGACTATGCACTGTACATATAGGACCCAGAGTCGTGTTGATTAATTTATTGTGGAAAGAAGAGAAGCGACACCAAAAATGAGGTCTTCTCGTTTACTAGTATAGATGTAACATGATCTCGTCGATTCGCACGACGAAGCCATTGTTTATGACAGAACACACATTCTAGATTATGTATTTTTGTTTCCGTCAGTTCGAAAGTATTTGATCATTTCAACTCCTTTGTATTTCATAATATGTGTCATGAACAAAGACATATATTCGATTGAATAATGATTTCCTCGTAATAAATGATAGAAATTTCGGAGATCCCGTATTTGATCCTTTACCGTTAAAATGAAAATGCCAATGACAGAGGTTAATTATAAAAAAATGTTTTACTGTGTTAAAAAACTTCGACTTAAACAATGAAAACTTACACGTTGGACATGAAATATGTTATCGATGAAGAAAATTAAATTATGTCACTTCTGAAATAAGTTCGTCGATAACGTAACTTATTCTGACGGTAAAGAAACGCGAATTCGATCACTACTCTGTTACGGGCTGTAGGTTTTGTTCTAACATAAAATACAGGAATACCAATCTGATCGAGTTGCAATTCTAGATGTGTTTGCAGCCGGTAAATTCATTTTGATAAACTACCATAGATCTTGTTGTAAATCATACACCAGTAAACAAAATCTTACTCGTTATAAACAAGAATTTATGCAAACATAGGAGAGAATAAATAGCGCTTGCAAGATTTAACCGGCTGCAAACACATCTTGAAGTTTAAAAACTATGGTGTGTCTTTTTATTATTAATGTCACATTCTAACATTTGCATATTATAAAATAGCCGGGATATTGTAATTCGTAATAATAATAAACATTTTAGTGTATCAGCGATGTTTGTCTCATATACTACATTACGCTAACAAAAAGGCCATTTTTACCGTAATCGACAATGCGATTTTCTAACGGCTTTCTTAAAATATAAGTTTAACATTCATCTCTTCATTTGATAAAATATTTCCAGCTGCGAGTTCTTTGTGTGCATTAAATTTCTAACTAAATACCTTTTCAGATTTTATCAAATTAGACAAACATGAATAAGGGAATGGTATTTGGAAGTTTTTACACGTTTGTTTTTCACAAGTTATATCAGTTTATAATAACAAAAATGCAATTGTTATTTGTAATTTCATTGGTTATGAGGTTTCACCTGTGATAGTTAATGCTAAGCTAGATCGGTTCTAGGCAATACATTAGAGAATACAAAATATCCTAGACCGCTGAAAGTCAGATATATACATATGAAATCCGTGAGTTTTATAAAACCACATGTTAAGTGTTTCTCCAAAATACAAAATCCATATTATCTCACGAACCAATGCTTCGTTCATCACACGCTCAATTAACTAAACTATCAGAATCAAAGACAAAAAAAGAAATGGGTGAAATCAAATCATACAACATGAAAAGGATGTTGTTCATAATATGCTTTTTTTAAATGCTCTATATAATATGTGTACTTACAGATATCGTAAGTAGATGTTATATTTAAAAGTGTCATTTCTGACAAATGTCAAATTATTTCCATTCAAATATCTAAAAAAAAAGAAGAAGAAAAGCCTACATTATTATCAACTTACCCAAGTATTTGTTTGAGTATATCATTCTAAACAACACTCACATTACATTAATATATAATGCATTATCAAACAATTGTTAGCATGTTACATATTTATCACATAAGCAAGACGACGGGTGCCACATGTGGAGCAGGATCTGCTTACCCTTCCGAAGCACCTGAGATCACCCCTATTTTTTTGCTGGGGTTTGTGTTGTTTATTCTTTAGTTTTGTATGTTGTTTTAATGTTGTGTCATGTGTACTATTGTTTGTCTGTTTGTCTTTTTCATTTTTAGCCATGGCGTTGTCAGTTTGTTTTAGATTTATGAAGTTGACTGTCCCTTTGGTATCTTTCGTCCCTCTTTTATATTTTATATATCGTGACCCAAATAATAAAGTTTATTGTAAGTATATTTGTTTCATATATTACATGTCAGTAAATTACTATTGGCTGTTAGATAATCTATTTAAAATATCCAATATATAAACTTAAGATTTGTCTTCTCTAATATACACCTGATGCAAACAGCCCACCCAATGTGTTTGAAATAAATATTAATGTTGGTTTACTAGACTACAACTAGGAGTACTACTTTATTGCATATAAGTGACCTCAAGTTGATACAATAATTCCTCCCAGTATGACACAATTCACGGTTTTGTAGATTTATTATATACATATTTACATATTCAAGTAAAAAGTAAAAATAATAAAAATACCAAACTCCGAGGAAAATTCTAAACGAAAAGTCCTTTAGTAAATGGTAAAATCACAACCTCAAACACATCAACTAAATGGATAACAACTGTCTTATTCCTGACTTGGTACAGTCATTTCCTTATGTACTTTACTGTAGAAAATGGTTGATCAAACCTCGCGATAGACTCAGACACAACATCATTGTTTATTTTAGTCATTATTTCCTGTTTCCTTATGTAGGAAATTGTGGATTCAACCTGATTTTATAGCTAACTAAACTTCTGACTTGTATGACAGTCGCTTAAACTGTATAAAGTGAACATAAATGAAAAAAGACATAGTAAGTGAAGATGTCAAAGGTTGGGGTACATCAGTCAACCTTGTGTTATATACCAAATCACTTTAAAAACCAAAAAACTGTGTCAACAAAGAACAAAATGGAAATATGTAGACACTGTTCAGCACATAAGCGAAAATGCAAGACAAGATTACAACACAATAACACAATGGCGGGACGCCTAAATATAGCGGCACGCCAAAATGATGGACTAAACAGTAAAGGTTAAAAATATTTAAAGTCAATATAAAGAACACTATAAGATGAAAAAAGAACGTCAGTTACTAGAACAATTAAATGAAAATGAACTTTTTTTAGCAGTTATGATAAACAATATGACCAGTGATAAGTATTTCACTTGTTTAGAAAACAGATGTGGAACGAACATGCTACATGTAAAAGAAAACATCTCGTATAAATACACAAGTACTTATGTCTTTTGAGAAGAACCTTGTATCATTTGAATTAACTCGGCGTGTACTTAATCTCATTTGTTTGTCTACAGCCTACATAACCTTCTTTTTTTATAATTAAACGTTTTAGTCAAATTATTTTTCAAGATTACTTTCCATATTTTGATAATAGAAAATTATGAATGACGTTGTGTTGATATTTCAAATGCTTCATACGTGAATTGGGGGAAAGAGGGTTATTGGTTCAAGTTTGAATGGTATAAAACTATTTTTTTAAATGTTTGCGAAAATAAAAAAAAACATTCTTTTTCAAGGAAAATAAAGCTTTTGTTAAATTTCTTTGTGGAAATGTAAACCATTTTATTGATGTTAGTAAAAGTATCAACAATATATTGATGTCTGAATTCTGAAAAAAAAACACAATTTAGTAAAAAGACTTCCTGTAACATTAAGAACCAATTAAGAAACAATTAAAAAACGAATAGTTATTGTGCAAGACAAGATACAAACTTACTTGACTCAAAATTTTTAAAAATAAAAACGTCTTACATCATTTCCGATGATTCTCCTAAAACCCGTAACAATACGTTTATATAAAATTAATCTGTAAAGACGATTATGATAGGACATTCAGTATAATAAATTAAATAACACATCTCTGAGAGGGTGATAAAGCAGATTGGTACCCCTGGAAAAATCATTATCAAAATTAACTTCGTCTCGGTTAACAATGGTTTCTCGGGGTTTTAATCTGCTCTATTACCCTCTTAGATATGTGTTATTTATATACTGTTACACCACTCTCAATGTTAGTAAACATGGTTGGCCACTCGCAAACATGCTTAGCGTTCCACATTTGCTTGTCCTAAGTGAGGAGCCTGCAATTAAGTGGAAGTCGTCTAGTGTTGTATATCCTAATTGCTTTTTGTTTATTATCAGTACAATTTTTGTCTGACGTTGTGCGTCTTAACAACTCTCCTAGGTATGATGGGTCTTAGTCGCTTGATAACATGATTTACTCCGACACATTATGTATGGACAGTTCGAAGTGAAGAGCCTGTAAACAGTCGTTTTCGTTTGTTGTTGAATATTGTTGTTTGAACATAAATCACGCAGTTCATTTTCTAGTTTGAGTTTTATTTGACATTTGTCTATGCCGTCTTTTTATGGCTTGTTATTCGATATCGAATTTTCTCATTGTGAAAGCCGTATAATAATCTACGGTATTGGGTATTTGTTGCAAATATGTCTTATCGGCAATCAACTACATCTTTTTATTGTTATATTGTCAATAAACATATTGATATAGAATTGAGTCAGTATGGTTGAATTGACTTATGCTTTTGTGTTCTATTACTTCTTGATCAAATATTGAAACACATTATATACATACAACACCACAAGTCCTGATAAGTCTTGAAAAGACCCTTGCTGTATTGTAGTTATTCGATTGTTGGCCAATGATCTAAAACAGACAAATACATATATTTCTTTATATAAACAACGGTAGATATAAATAAATACTTTACAAGTAAAATAATGCAAGATGGTTCTCGTTATAATTTCTAGGTGTTTATCATTTATTTGTTTAAGCGCTTTATGTTTCTTTTTTGGTCATATAACTTTTGACTCAACTCAGTATTTGTGCATTCAGATATATCGTTTGTCTGGGTTTCCTTTTGAAGTTTGGTCTAGAGGAGTAGCTGTTATATTGAGTAAGAGAGCAATCAGGTTTGTTGTAGAATGGATAACAGTAAATAAAAGAATAATGAAAATACGCATGAAGACTCGTAATGGACACATGACTGTAATCTGATGTTATACCCCAACGAATGACTACATGGATAATGAAGAAGAATTTGTTTATGATAAATTAAATCAGATGATAATGGACACACCAAAGCATGATGTTCTTACCATCATTCGATATTTTAATGCAAAACTAGGCTCAGCTAACACAGACGAAGTGATAGGAAAACATGGGCTTGGGGAAATTTACAACAATGGTGAAATGTTAGTAGAGATGTGTATTATGTATTATGAACAATCTGATAATCGGAGGACAGATGTAAACAGCTATCATTACCTAGTCATTGAAAAGATCAGACTTAAATTAAGGATAATTGAAAACACCAAGCATGATCATAGACTTTGGAAAACTTCAACAACCTGAAATACAACAAAACTTTAATATAGAACTGAAGAACAGCTTTGAGGTCTTACAACTTGAAGAAAAGAAGATTGACATAAGCACTAAATGGCAACATATGAGTTAAATTTATTTAAAAACAAGTGAAGACATCTTAGATTAAAACAATAGAGGAAGAAAGGAATGGATATCCGAAAAAAACCTTTGCTATAATTATGGAAAGAAAAGCATTAGAATCAAAACTCAACCAAGCAACAGAAGAACAAGATGGAATGAAAGAGTTTTATTATAGTAAGGGAAAAGAAGTGAAAAAGAATGTGAAGTCAGACAAAAAGGCATACATAGATGCGATTGCAGAAGAGGCTGAAAAAGAATCTAAAGTTTGAGTTATGAGAAAGCTATACAACATTACAAAACAACTTAGTGGCAGGGTAAATACCAACAGTATTAACATCAAAGACAAAGATGGTCACACAGACAATATGCCAATTTCAGACACAAATTGAAAGATGGAAAGAGCATTTTGAAGAGTTGTTGAAAAGACCTGAACCAGATATCTCAGTTGATAGGTCAGAGGAAGTTCCACCACCAAAAAATAGAATGGAACCCATAACAGATGACGAGATCAAAGCAGCCATTAAGAAACTTAAAAACAACAAAGGTCTTGGTGCATATGGCATACCAGCTGAAGTACTAAAAGCAGACATATATCTCAATGTGAACATCTGCGTGATTTACTGAATGAAATATAAGAAAAAGAAATACTACCTACTCAGTGGAGAGATGGTATCATAATAAAACTATCAAAAAAAGGTAACCTTACTGATTGTAACAATTGGCGTGGAATATTTTACTATCAGTACCTGGTGAGATACTTTGTAGAATAATTCTAGAATGAATGAAAGACAAAATCGATTCTATTCTAAGGGAAGAATAAAGTGGATTTAGAACAAACCGTGCATGTATAGATAACATCCTCACAGTTAGAAATAGTAAAGAATATGTACTAGAATGGACATTATCCATATATATAAATTATTTGGACTTTGAAAAAGCATTCGATAGTGTCAATAGTGAGTCACCTTGGTACATCATGAGTATGTATGAAATTCCATAGAAAATAATTAACATCCTTATGGAAATGTATGATGGTTTTAGATGTACAGTCAGACATGATTGAAAACTATTAGATTGGTTTTAATAATATCTGGAGTAAGGCAGGGATGATTAATATCTTCTTTTCTTTTTGTATTGGTAGTTGACTTGGCAATGAAGAAGACAACAACTGGAATAAACTCATCATAGATTGAAATTTCGTATATACGCCAGACGCGCGTTTCGTCTACAAAGTGACACTCGAATTAAAAAATGTTAAAAAGGCATGGTATACAGCGGAGACTACAATATTTTTAGAGGACATTCACTTTGCCGATGATTTCAGCCTCCTTTCTCATACACATGAATACATGTAGAAAAATACAGATAAAATTTCATCAGAGGCAGCGAGAGTATGACCGCTGATGAATGCAAAGAAAACTAAGGTGATGAAGATAGCTACAACAAACAAAAACGTAATGACAGTGAACGAAAAAGAACTGGAACAAGTAAATACATTTAACTATCTTGGTAGTAGAGTTAATGCAGAAGGAAAGAAGTCAATATCCGTATTGGCAAAGCAGCTGCTGCATTCAAGAACCTGAATAGCATATGGAAAAAAACAACAACATTTCTAGAAAGACTAGGATTAGATTGTATGTGAGCTATGTTAGATCAGTTATGCTGTGCGGTTCAGAAACATGGGAAACAACTAAAAAGAAAGAAAGTCGAATCAGAGGATTCGAAGTACGCTGTTTGAGACGAATCATTAACATTAGATGGCCAAATGTACTTTCAGTGAACTATCAGAAAGGACAGGTGTGAAGAATATAGTGAACGAAATCTCGAGAAGGCGGTGGAAATGTATTGGAAATATATTGGGAATTGAGAACAACCGACATGTGAAAAGGGTGTTGACAACACAAGGGACAAGAAAGCCTGGAAGACCTAAATGCACATGGAGAAGAAATATAGCAGCAGAGATAAAAAGACATGGTTACATCTTAAATCAGATAGAAAAAATCGCGAAAGATATAACGGGTGGGAGGTCCCTTGTTGATGCCTAATGTGTTCAAGAACATGAAGAGGATTTAATCCTAAATTCTAAACGTGTGAATTGGGCGCAGGATGTTTAAATGTGATGAGTTTATTTTTTAACCATGTACTTAATTTACTTAATTTGTATTTGATCGTTTAAAGTTTAACATGTTTAAATATTTTTAAAAATACAGTAGTGAATTCGAATTATATATAAACTGTTCATTGGTCGATGCCACTGCTGGTGGAGATTTATTTCCCAGAGGGTATCACCAGCCCAGTAGTCAGCACTTCTGTGTTGCCTTGAGTTATCATTGATATGTTCAAAATAATAAATTAACTATTAACAAACCTTTGAATTTTTGAAATACTAAGGCTGCTCTACCTCAGGAAAAGATAACATTAGCACTTAGCTGTATTTGGCAAAACTTTTAGGAAATTTTGGTTCTCAATGCTCTTCAACTTCGTAAATTATTTTACCTTTTAAACATTTTTTCATTTGAGCGTCACTGGTGAGTCTTTTGTAGACGAAATGTACGTCTGGCGTAAGTGTAAAATGTTTATCCTGGTATCTATGAGGAGTTTATTTAGTATGTGAGCTATCAATAACTACCTAAATTATAAATCATTGCTTATTACTATGATAGTTATACTTACAGCTCAAATAAGCTAGTGAGGTTTTCAAAAAAGTGATTATTGACCATAGTCAAACTGTTTCCTGACAAATGTCTGAAAATAATTTATGAACAATCCTTAAATGTTGTGATTTAACCCTAATTATGCATACACGTATACGATAATAAACAACAGACACATACATTGAAGTACAAATTTTTACTTTTAACTATTTGAGGTACATGTATGCATTTCTAATGATAAATATAATGACTTACAAGTTTTAGGTAATATGTGTACATTTGATTGTTGTTTGGTATTATGAATGTGGTATTTAAGATATTACTAGTAATTGATAAAAAAAAATGGATTTACTTTAAGAGTCTTCGTTATACACCTATGCTTTTCAAATTTTGAAATTACATTTTGAAAATAAAAACATTTCAGATTGACACGACTCTGGAGGTGTGCTTCTTTGAAGGTGAGTCTACATTGTCAAAATGTATAAAATACAGATAATGCAAAACATTGTATGTAGGAAAATTGTTCAGCAAAACAAATCGTGCATATTGCAGATTAACGTATTCGTAAGTGATATTTCAATATTGTCGGAATTTCAGTGTCCAATATATGCATAATAAAACGAACATGAACTAATGACAGTTGATCGGAACTGAAATACACATAGTTAGTTTTCCAACATTTGATGTCTTATCCTGTAATGATAAGAATCTGTAATTCTTTATCTCGTTTTAGCCAATAGTTGTTCTGGTATCGCAGCCGCATCATAAAGCAACGAATCAGAATCTTTTATGTGATCAGTAATTATTTCAAGTATGTCGACTGAAACTAATAGCTCCGCACCGTGATGCGAAGCAAAAATGAAAGAGTGTTGCATTAAAGCTTAAAAGTTTGTATTCAGTAAAATATCCATATCAAATGAATTTAAGACATAGACTCCAGTGTACATACTATGTACGTGTATTAACTATCCGTGGGCCAGAGCAAATCCCTCTATCATGTGAGAACCGTAGAAATCATTGATCACCACTCCATGTTTGTTGAACCCAATACGTTCGTTTTAACGAATCAAGTGATTATTTTCGACAAGAATCTCGTGACCAATATCATTCTATTTCATGTCTGATGCTAGACCTTCGCTATGAATCGTGGGATTTCATTGTTTTTCTACTTAATAATTTTTTTTGGCTTCAAATTGTATTGATTTCGGCAATTTATCAATTTTATTTTAATGAAACGTTCGTCTGGCATCCAATATTTTTAAAATCAGCTTTTATTTACTCGTTGTACGAAACGCACGTCTGGCGTACTAAATTATAATCCTGGCACCTTTGATAACTATTTACACCACTGGGGCGATGCCACTGCTGCTGAACGTTTCGTCCCCGAGGGTATCACCAGCCCAGTAGTCAACATTTCGGTGTTGACATGAATATCAATAATGCGGTCATTTTTATAAATTTCCTGTTTACAAATCTAAATTTTATCAAACACTAAGGACTTTCTTATCACAGGCATAGATTACCTTAGCCGTATTTGGCACAACTTTTTAGAATTTGATATCATGAATACTCTTCAACTTTTTACTTGTTTGGCTTTATAAATATTTTGATATGAGCGTCACTGGTGAGTCTTATGTAGACGAAACGCGCGTCTGGCGTACTAAATTATAATCCTGGTACCTTTGATAACTATTGCTACCCCTGCTGGTGGACTGTTTGTCCCTTAAAAGTAGTTGGCATCACATTTATACTGCAATCGTTATATTTAAGCAGGTAAAATGCGTTGACTGTATAGTTATATGTCATAAAAAGTGACTGGCCTGTTATCACTTTTTCTCATGAATATTTAAATAGTAGTTGCTGGAACTATATTGAATTATTCATCATGATCTCTTCAAGCGAAGCGTTAAACGACTCAAACTTATGTTTTTTTTACAATTGTTGGAAGATCATATTTCACTTGTTAATATTTTTGGTTCAAAACCTATACATTATAATGTTGTATGCTTATCATAGATATTTTAGTCCATAGATAAACGAATTCGTTCATCATCGGATCACATTTTATTGTGTTATATTATTACTCCGCAGGATATGAGGTCTTTTTAAAGGAGAATTTCTCCAAATATCTAAAACAAATAAATAGCAATTACACAATGAACAACAATTGAGAATTTTTTTTTTAAAGACAATTAAGTGTATTGACTTGACATATAAACGATACAGGAATTCGACCCCAATGGGACACAAGCTAGAATGAGCCTCGCATTTCCATGTTTCTAAGCCTGTTAACTCAATACACTATTGTTGTCTATATAATTAATACGATATGTTTTCAAATGTTCGTATCAGTAAAGTTTGTTTCACCCTGAAGCATAATTGATTTAAAACTTTGGGTTTTTCAGTGCAATTTTTTTTTAATTGTCATGCGAATAATCAGGTATGATTTGAATGTCAAGCACTAATTCTTTTGTAAATTATAAGACTGGTGTCCGTGACGAGTTTATCCCTTTTTTTCATGTCAACCTCTACGGATATATTTGATTATACAAGTTTAACTGAATCTTTTGTTTTACCTCTGAATGAATTATAGTAAAAAATATAAACATACAGGTAATTAAGCGCTGATAGGTCTTGAAATAATCCTTTCTGTATTGTAGCTATTTGATTGGTGTACAAGTCTCTGAAACAAAAAGATAATTCTATGCAACTGCTCTATTCTCAAAAATAAACTCTACAAATCTCATTTTGTATGCCTTTCAATCCTTAGAAAAATATAAGGTTATTTCATAGTGATTTGTTTATATTGATTGTCTCTTCTCTTTTACGTCTGTTGCGAAGGTACTCATAGTAGTTTCTGTTTGAAATGAAATGATATGGATCACTTATTTTTATATCACACGTTATATATATGTTGGTTTACACTCAGAAAAATGTGTCTGAGAAGAAAGATAAATTTACATATATTTGAACGAGATAATGAGTTCCATTTTAAATACCTTTTTGAAATCAAATTTTAAAATCATGAGTTGCCTCCCACGTCGTTTAGGTATTTTTGACATATAGCTTTTTAACGGTTTCGGTGCTAATACATCTTCTGATTTCAAATGTTTGGCTTTGAGCGTTCCTGATGAAGGTAAACCCCGGGAAGCGCCTCGGGCGCAAGAAATTATAAAACGTGTTGTTTTCAATTTTTTATCATATTAATTTTTACAATAAAAGCACAAAACGTATATAACGTGTCCAATTAAACTTATCAGGCCATAAATGGTCATATTGTTAGGTGCAAGACCTCTAGAAAGTCGTTATCATTTATAGTAGCAGAATTCCTTTATTAGACTTCTTATAGTAGTAAATATATTCTGCCACTGAAAAATTAACATTTATTTTTGTATATGAGTCACGATAAAATGTAGTTATAATGTATACATACAGTCTATAAAGTGCTGATAGATTTTGAAATGCTCCATCCTCTATTGTTTGTATTTGATTATCTGACAGAAATCTGAAATAAAATATGTTGATTTTAAAAAATTTAATTGATGCTATTCTAGCCTATTACCGTGCATGATTATACAACTTCTATTTCAAATTGTTCCCTTTATATTTGCGATGTAATGCACGTCAGTTAAAAACACATCAAACAATTTAAGTAACTAAGAAAATAGAATTGGAACTTTGAGCAAATAAATTAAAAACCCCGAAACTTGTCGCGTTTGATAGCGTTACTTGTACACTTTGAGATTTACAGAAGTCCATAAAATCATATTTCTTTGACAATGCATAATATTGAATCTAATCAGTTTTCAATACAAAGATGACTGCTGTGTTTTGCTAGTTAAACGTCTGTATGGTTTGTGACTACGCAGTCAGGATTCTACTTCGTCAAAATTATCTCCCCATTACGCCAGTTAATTTTAACAATCGTAGAAATGGAAGCCATTGTAGGGATGACGCGCTGCCAATTTAGCTCTTGAAACCGATAAATTTATCCGCATAGCACCATTACGATCATTATATGTCAGTTGTATTTTAAACGACAAATGTATCTACTAACTAATGAGCATCAGTTAATGATCTTATCTGCATTGATTCAGCTTAGAATTATTGTCTAATCAGTTGTCAGGTGGAATTTTTGAAAATTCATAAATATCTAAAAAAAATTTAATTAAATATTTCGTGGAAGGGCAGACTAGATTTTTTTAGTGGTCGAAGACTGTCAACCTAAGTTATCACACAAAAAAAATAATAATTTTCGAAGATATGCATTTTCATCATCCAACTTGAAAGACTGTCGTCAAGAACGTGTAGTAATAAAATAGTTATTCGAACACGCCTACTCTGTACTTATGATTCAGTAGATAAGTATTTCACTTGACCCATATCTCATCTTTTAGTACCGTGATTTTTTATGTTATAAAGTCAACCTGTAGCTTTGATATTAAATTGACAGAATCTGAAGCGAGATGGTGTATCAAAAATTCTAGCTTTGTACGTTTTCAAAACTAAATATTCAACTCAAACACGCCCTAATATGAAAAGGTGCACTCGATTTTCTCTTTTCGATACAATTGTTATCATTTTTTTAAAATTTTGTCTTGAGTCACATAATGGAAGGGCAAACACAAAAATTACTGCACTTATAGATTGATATGTTCTCCGTCTGTGGTATTTTCCTCCGAACAAATCAGAGGTTATGCATCTTTGGAAATACTAAGGCTTTTGTACCTCAGGCATTGATACCTTAGCTGAATTTGGCAACACTTTTAGAAATTTTGGTCCTCAATGATCTTCAACTTCGTACTTTATTTGGCCTTTTTTTTAACTTGTTTGGATTCGAGCGTCACTGATGAGTCTTTTGTAGACGGAACACGCGTTTGGCGTATATACAAAATTAAGTCCTGGTATCTATGATGAGTTTATTTTCTACATCCAACTTGATAGATACCCATGTCGTCGACTTGATATCTGATCTTATTTAATTATTTTGTTACTATATATAGTTAACATTAAAGTAATAAAATTGAGAATGGAAATGGGGAATGTGTCAAAGAGACAACAACCCGACCATAGAAAAAACAAAAGCAGAAGGTCACTAACAGGTCTTCGATGTAGCGTTTATCGCTTTCTCTAACAAATAGATTCGATTCTTTTGTTCTATTTCAACCTGGGTTTCCCCTGTACGACTTCGTATTTGTTATTTTATATTCTTCGTGACTTTACTATTAACATGATTAAATTAATCTTGTTTATTCAGTTGTTATTATGTAAATCAACTGTGTTTGTTCAACCGCTAATTGCCTCATAAGACTAACGTACATTTTTGTATTTTCTTTTATAGTTATCCCATAAGGACGCGGTTTGTCAGTGTCAGATCACTCCGATGGCCGGAGGCCTGAGGGTGATCTAATACTGACAAACCAAAGTCCGAGTGGGATAACTATTTGACATCCCAGCTGTTTTAGATAAAACGAAATTTTTTTTTAAATGTAGTTTAGAACGCCACAAAACCATAATAGTATACCCTTTATGACCCCCGAACCGATGAGTAGATATTTAAAAATTTTAATCTCGCCACATTTGCCAATCGACCCATACTAACTCGTTATTTTATAAAATATCGCCCCACTCTAGTTTACCGACTCACCCCATTTTGAAAAAGTGTAAAATCAAATTGAACGATCCGTCTGATAACTTACTTACTAACGAATAGGGTTTAAACCCCAATGAATAAAGGTCTACAAACTCGCCCCACTTATAAAATATCTTGCTTCCTTTAAGTATGTTAAATTACTGATAGTTGGTATCCAGTGGGTATAACCGTAGGTTTATATGCTAAAGGTCTTGAGTTCGAAACTCAGCATAGACACCGGATTTTTTCTACGCACATTTTGATAGATAATCATTTCGGTATTAATTAGAAGTTTTATAGTGGATTTGACATTCCCGACAACATGTTACAAAGGAAAGAATGCAAAACAAAGAAATTCAAACTGGGTAGATCCGGCTCAGATCACCCCTGTGATAACAGAGAAGCTGGGATGTAACTACATTTTTAATTCTTATACTGTTACCATAAGTATACATGGATAGACATAAAATGACTGAATCGCTCTCCCGTTTGTAATAAGTTTTCTATATTCTAACGTCCAAACAAAACGTTTTATCAATGAAAGAATCTTGAGTAATGTTAAGTACCATTTGAAATGTTTGACAGTTGAGTAGAAAAAATCTGTTAATGAATATATATATGTCAATTAAAAAAAACACGTTTTTTACCGAATACGATTGGCATTTACAAAGCAATTAACGTTGTAGGACTGAGCTTGTTTCAGTTGTAATAATTTGAAAAGTGTAAACATTGTTTTCTATAAAAATGAAATATTTGAATTTTGAATAAGGTTACGAGCTTGACACCCCTTAAAAAGATTCAACCCATTTTACTTTGTGTTAATGTTCTAGTTTTTTGTAATTAGTAATTGAGTATGTTATACGACTCTAAAATCTAAGACTTGAACTGCATTTTTATTTGTGCTTTGACGTATATTTGATTAATGAACTTTATAAACAGCCGAACATGAATGAGTATGGATAACAATGTAGTAAAATGACTTTGTGTTAAGTTGGCAAACCAATCAATATATTTTAGTTCATAACCCGTTTTACGACTCACAAAAAATCTTTACACGAGAAGGGCGAACGTCCCGACTTGTTTCTATTTTGACAGTATATCAATGTATATATTACGGTACGCATTGAAATGACTGTTTTATGAGGGTTGTCATGTATTCTCAATTTACACTGCAACTATTAATATATACGTCAGACTTATAACAATAATAATAGTTAGGCATTTATCATTGTTTATGTAGTAAACTACACTTGGAAACATTAAAGAATAGCAGGACAAAGGTATACAACACTTATATGCATTTTCGGGCTCAAAAAGTCATAAAATAGTAGGTTTTTTTTAGATTTAAACATTACAGAAGACTGTAATCAAATTACAAAAACGCAAATGAAAAGATTATTATTCATATTTTACTTAATGTTTACGTTATGATACCATTAATTGATCATAAATACCTTTTTAATTTCATGGACTTTTTTTTATTCTTGTTTAACTGAAGACCTGACAGATAATTCGAACATATACAAATTGTGTTTTATTTCAACGTAGTAAAACAAATATTAACTGTTGATATTTTTCCTGAATCTCCTGTAGTAATGATAAATATTGAAAAAAACAATCATAAAGTTTAACTTGAAAGTGTACCTTTTAGGGTAGCAGCTGTTGCAGTTGTAAAGCCATAGGAATCAAAATACAACAAAGGGATATCTAAACTCATAACTCGAATCGAACTGACAACGCAAAAACAAAAAATAACCAAAAGACAAACAACACATATATAACATGCAAACGACAATATACAATATAGAAAAAAAAACTAAAGCGCCATCTGTACATTGGGGTTTATACACTCTTTATTAAGATTATATGTCAAAATCAAACGGAATAATCTAAGTAAAAAAATGACAGTTGCTGTATAGGGTATTTTTCATATCATATTCATTCCATGCAACTATACTGTAACTTGGCAGTTTTTTTTCATATTTTGTTTTCTCTAAATTAAAGTTTGATTATATAAAAGAATGCAAAAACGATTTTGTCTATGTTTTATTATTTTTTTTTTTATTGTTTTTTTTATTACAATATTTGAAAAGAAATCAAGAGTTTTATTGAAATAGTATCAGTCTTTGTAAATGTTAGTAGATATTATCTTAGTATAATAAAATTGGATTATACAGCTAGGAATTATGCTTATAATGTGAACAAAACGTAAAGAACAACACGTTTGATAAGTTCATGCGTCCGAAGCTCTTTTCTGGATTTACCTTCACCAGGAACGCTCAAAGTCAAACATTTGAAATCCAAAGAAATAACGTATGTCAGAAATAATCAATTTCTAAACGTTATAAAATAAATTCTTATTTTGTACATACTAATATCCTTTTCAGTTTTTCAAAAAAGTGAAATTGTTGTAAAAATCATGTCTGACAAAAAGATTAACAACCCTTCTTCTCTTACAATAAATCGTCTCTTACAATAAAAAAAAACTTAATATAGTAAACATTTCGAATACCACATGTTATGAGAAGATGATGATTAACCAAAATTAGTTTTTCAATTTTTTTACTGATAATTTTACAAACAGTCAAAATGAAAACTTTAAACTTTATTGATTCATGGGCGATTAAAACAAAAAAAGCATTAAAAAGTCGAAAATTCAATTTTTTTTTCTTAATTTTGTAATAGTAACGATCTGATTACTTTTCATAAATTCCGTTAAAAATATATTTTTCACTATGTATGAACTTAACAAGCGGATTAACTACAAACCCGTTCGTTATAATGAATGATTGGTTCGATGAGCGACATTCAGCAAAACATAAATTTAAGACGAGAACGTTGTTGCATTATATAAAAGGAACACACGTTCTGATCCTGACCTATGATGATATTCTACTTACCATGCGTGCGTTAGCATTCAGAGTAACCGTCTACAAGAAAAGATGCATTACAAATTACAAACCTCTTTAGCACTCATCTTTTCCTTTCGTCCTTGAAAGTTAAAATATCGACTGAAAACACAAATTCTAAACCGTAGTTTTTAACCGACTGGAATAACCACACAATTTTATGAAGATAAGGGGATTATGTACGTTCATTTCTTAACCTTGGAATTTGCATCTAAATACAAATTTTGTAAAACAATATACATACAATGAATAGAGATCTGGTAGGTCTTCAAACATTCCTTTTTGTATTGATATTAATGTGTTGTTGCCAAGTCGTCTGAAAGGCAAAAACCAGAAATTATATATCTATGTATTGTATGTCAATGCAGTATTGCTGGAATCTACGCGACTACATTAAGGTTCTTTAATTTGTTTGCTTCTTTTAAACAGGACAGATAACTCCGTTCAATCATATTAAATATCCATGATCTAGAAGAAGAATGTAACGTTCACAATCGTGATGAACCAAAGTTGCAGAAATCGTTGCCTTATGATGCCGAATATCGCCGACAATAGTATTCTATTTCAAATCTTCTTTATTTTGGCATAGCACAACCTTTTAATAAAAAACATAAGCCACCATCTAAAGAACTTTATTTTCGGTATTATAATACGAGCATGAATATATATTGCTTTTGGGTTTCTCCAATTTTAATCAGTGAAAGTTGTACATGGTAAGTAACGTTGGCAAAATCACGAGAGTTGACCCACCAGAGGTTTAAAATTTATTCTAAATAAAAAATAAAAAAAAAAAACATTCTAACCCCAAACAGCTTATAGGAACCTTATGCTTTATAATTCTGAGAACTAAATTGTCACAAAACAATCCAAATAAACTCATTATAGAAACCAGTATTAAATCTTGTTATTACACCAGACACGCGTTTCGTCTACAAAAGACTCATCAGTGACGCTCAAATCCAAAGCAGTTAAAAAAATGCTAAATTAATTACGAAGTTGGAGAGAATTGGGGACCAAAATTCCTAAAAGTCAAATACAAGTGAGGTAATCTCTGAGGTATGAAAGCCTTAGTATTTCAAATTTTCATTAATTTTGTAAACAGCTAATTTATGAATATGACCATGTCAGTACAGAAGTGCTGACTACTGGCTGGAGATACCTTCGGGGAATTTAAACTCCACCAGCAGTAGCATCGACACAGTGGTAGTAAATAAACTCATCATAGATACCAGAATTAAATTTTGTAGTTACGCCAGATTAGCGTTTCGTCTACAAAAGACTCATCAGTGACGCTCAAATCCAAATCCAACGTGCACAGGTATGTTTGTGCTCAGGATAAAGTGAAAGTTGTACACATGGTCATCTTTTCGAAAGATTATGATGAAGTATTTTATTTTGACACATTAAAATTTTTTTAAAGGGAAAACATATAGCAAATGATATTTTGTCGTTGACTTGATCAATAAGAATTTAAATCCGCCATTTACAAAAAGTCTTACTTATTTATAGGATAGAAACACGGCACAAAATATCATAAGGAACTGACCTCATTTAATTGTCGGAATGACTTAATGGTTATTTGGGATGAAAATATGGTCACTACAGGTCAGAACCATTGCAAAGGTGTGCGTCCGTTTGGCTGTGCGGGACGTTTTGTAAGCAGCCACTTTTTTATTTATCTCTTCATTCATGTACGTTTCATCCTCCTTTTTTTCTCATATGTTAACAGTTTTCATCGATTCTGGCATTTTAACTTTAATTCTAAGTAAAATGTTATGTAAACTATAAAAATTACCAAACTATATGTATGTCCATCAAAATTGTGTTTTAAACAGATGTTCTTGTCATTCACAATTTTCATTGTTTTGAATGAAATAGTTTGATGTTGAGAAATTTAAAAAGTAAAACATGTAAAACAAATCCTAATTCTATTGTTCAAAGAATACACATTGTGTATTAGATGCTATAAACACCTTTTGTGCATACTATATGACAAAAAAAGTAAAATCACAACAATATTGAACACAAAACAGGAAAATTCAAAACGGAAAGTCCGTAATCAAATGGCAAAATCAAATAATAAAACACATTAAAAGAATGGACAACAACTGTCATATTCCTGACTTGGTACAGATATTTTTAAATGTAGAAAATGGTGGATTGGACCTGGTTTTATAGCACAAACAAATCTCACTTTTATGACATTTGCATCAAATTCCGTTATGTTTAAAACGACGTAAACAAAAAAGACACAATGGGTAAAATAGCCACAATATGGGTACAGCAGTCATCACTGTGTCACAATATCAAAATAAACAAACATTTAATAAAAAAAAAGTATCTATAAAGTTGAAAAACCAAATTTTTTGCTTCGCGTGTCTGACGTCAGAAAATATAAACGTCACATAGGAAGAAGTGTTTTCGTTCAAAGCATTTTCAAAACAAAAATTAATTGCAAATAGGGAATAAAGGTATACAGGGTAAAAAAAACAAAAGTTATGTAAGAAGTAATATCCGATAAAGACAGAGGTTCTTTAAAAATTTGAAGAATCCGCATATGGTTAATACCACTACGCGAGTAAAATAATTTTGTCGTTTGTTGTTCGAAGTATTTTCAAATTAATATGGAACAATAACATCTGACATATAATACAGCAATACTATAATGACGGAATCTTTAAAAGTACTGAGTCACGTCATGTGAATCATTTGTGTACACATTTTGGCCTGATGACCAGATAGAAATAGACCTTATGCAAGTGCTCGTAAACATGTACATGTATAAGATTTTGATCGATTCTGAAACATTCAAATTCGAAATGAAAGACAAATTTTGATCTGTTTTGTAGAGTTCTAGTATCCACTAAATTCTAAAACAATTAAAGTTAGACTTTATACAACCGTACAACCGTAGAGATATTTCAATCCGAAACAGGGAAACAGATGTGTTTATTTTATATTCATTTGCATTAGGTTGAGTTCTATCCGACGCAGCTATATATATTTTATAATAATAGACAAATCACACACTGCAAATAGATGACTGTATAGTTATGTTTTATTTTTATTGTATACATACATCCAAGCTAGCCTTGGCAGGTCTTTAAATGCTCCTGGTTGTATTACAGTTATTTGATTGTTCTGCAAGCGTCTGAAATACATGAATGATATTTTGTCAGTATTATATAAATTGTTGCAATACTGACCATTTCCATAATTCATTTATCATTCGCAACTGTTTACTGGTTTTTGTGCTAACATTCTTTTACCTTTAGTCACTTTATTATTTGGCGTGAGTGGTTTTTAATGTTAATTGGAATTTAAGCTGTGATTCGTAAAATATAAAACCAAGTCTGCAATTAAATTATTAAAGGGGCACCCTTAGTGCATTAAAATACATTCCACCTGTCGATAAATTTTATTGCTGAAACACACATAAGACAAAGTGAAGCTTTAATCATCTTATTACATATCCAGAAAGTACTTTATCATCGAGTTTTTATTATTTAAGAATTAAGACTTGTTGGTTAGAAAAAGGAAAACAAGAAAGAAAACAAACTTAATGATAATAATGAAATTTGTTTTAATAAAAAGAAGTTTGAACACAGATTTAACACAAAGATGTATAAGTTGATGCAAAGGATACACTTATATGCGATGGGGAAAAACAGTAGAGGAATGCATACAAACGATTTGTAGATGAAATCATGTAAAACTAAATGGTAAAATTTTATTGATTATTTTGGAATAAACTTAAACTATTACAGTAAAGGTCATACAGGAGACGATAGAAACAGTCGTTCATATGTACAACGTACTATTATATTAACCGTAATGTACACAAAAAGGAGGTACCTTTACTTTTGGAAAACTATCGTCCAATTTCAATTTATTGGGTTCATCTGACCCATGTCAAGTTGTAGACTACTTAGAAGCCTACAAAATTGAGCAGGTAACTCTTAATATAAGATGTACGAAAGAATTTGATTCTCCTGAATTGAATTTTGTGTTTTGATTTTTGAAACAATTTGGGTTTTGATTAATTATTTCAGTGTGTTAAAACTTTGTATACAGATAGACGTGTAAACATGAGTCAAAAATAATAGACGGGAATCAGAATTTAAAAAAAAATCAGGGGGATTCCCGACATGGCTGTCCTTTATCAGCTTTATTGGGGTTTTTTTGGCTTAATAAATTACTGCTCTAAAATTAGGAGATAGCAAAGAGTTAAAAGGAATCACTGTTAATTATATGGAAGATCACTGTCTTACGATTTCGGCATTTTTTGTGAAGATAGAAATGATGCAATATCTGCAATAAATGTATTAGAAATGTTTGACAGGTTTTCCTGTTTATTGATAAATAGAAATACAACAAAGAATTATGAATCGGGTAATTGAAATCATGTAAAGATAAAATTGACAGGACTAATTGAAAAGATAGATCTAGACCTATAAAATCTGTGAATGGCATAATAAAAAGGAATGCAAAAGATTAATCCGGGATAATAGAATAAAAAAAATGATAAAAATGATCAATACTTGAGGGAGGGGGTCTTTCAATTTTAAGGAAAATACTTTTTATAAAAGCATTGCTCTTGCCTATATTTACATTCCTGTAAAGTGTTAGCAATATTCCCAAAAGTGATCTTAAAGAACTAGAAACACGAAGCTGAAAATATATGGGAAGTCTGACAAAAACAAACCTGATAATAAGTCCATATGAGTAAAGTTAAATCACAAAAATACTGAACTCCGCGGAAAATTCAAAACCGAAAGTCCCTTATCAAACGAATGGACAACACCTGTCATATCTTGACTTGGTACAAGCATTTTTGTATGTTGAAATGGTGGATTGAACCTGTTTTTTAGCGATTAAGGTTCTAATGGTCGATTAAAAGTTATTTTATGTCGCTAAAGGCATCATGGGTAAGTAGACTTGTTAATGATAAGCTTGTCAACAGGATGCTTATACATTTAAAATATTTGATAGTTCATATTTGAATTGTTAGGATATACATGTATATTATATGTACTGTATATGTCTGTTGTTTAATTGTATTTTTCTTTTTTAACTTTGCAGTTGTCAGTTTATTTCCGACTTATGAGTTCGAATGTGCCTTCAGTATCTTTGGCCTCTCTATACTTAAACTATTTCCATAAAATTGCTTCCAAAATATTTCATACGATTATCAGTTGTTGATATGGAAAGAATACAACATTCATTTTTTAGACTAAGTAAATAATTTTGAACATCTAAACCATTATTTTCAAAAGAAGCATGTATGTTATTAGCATAAGATAACACAGAATACTTTTACTAAATGGAAAAAAAAACTTACAGGTGTGTAAGATTTGGCAAAGTTTTAAATGCTCCAGACTGAATAGTTGAAAGTGCACTAAACTCGATTATTCTAAAACATAAAAATGTGAATGAGATTAAATCTATATAAATGAATTATTCAAAATAGTGTATATTTCAGTAAACGAAAAAGCATAAATGGTTCAAATTTAACAGCATGAAATTAACATTTCGACTAATACCCATTTCTTAAAACAGCAAAATTAAATATTTCCGTGTTTTATTACAGTTACATACAAAGATCAGAAACAGGTATGGCTTAATAGTATGATGATTCCATTGAGTCTAACAGAAGAACAGCAATAAATGGTTTCGAAGAAATCAGCATGATGTATGGAGATAGTTCTTCTACTTAGTTAATTGCTTTAAAAGAATTTTTGACTAAACGAAAAAATCATTAAAATATTATAATTATGATGCATACTATATGATGAACAGTATTTAAAAGTCGGACAACTACTTTATAACTTTGTTAATGATACAGATATAAAAATTAGAAACTTTGTAGATAACACAAACTTGTTTATTCCCGTCACTTAGCACCAACTGGAAAATACACATGTACAATCAATAACAAATTGTTATATAAAACACGGCCAACTTATACATACACGATGGTTAATAATGTCATATTTTGAAATGCTCCTGCCTCGATTGTGGTAATGGGATTATAACTCAATAATCTGAAATATCAAAGAATTACATTACTTTCAACTGCTTGTGCATTAAGATACATTCATTGGAAATAGAGAGGATGGAAAAATAATGTTTTAGTTAAATCTTATCAATGATAAGCCATGGTGCTATCGATAAATTGCAAATGTCCTTCGTATTACCGTTTTGCCATGCTAGTCGTAACGTGTTATTTAGCTTTTTAATTTTTCAGCAAACAGTTTATTAAATAAACAAAAAAACTTCTGCATTTATGTTTTATTAGACGTGTGGTGTTACGAAATGGTATTTACTCGACGCTGAGATTGACAAATTAGACTTTAAATTCGGGTATCGTATCAAAACATAACGTTATTTAAAGATTTAAATTACCTGTGTATCTATTGAATCTTGTATTTAAACTGCATAGTAATAATTTCCACGTATATTTTTTTCTTATAACAAACATCCCCTTGAGGACTTTATCATAGGTAATTTCATTATAAATATTCCTTATAGAACAAATAATCAATAATAATTATTCAATGAAAAACAAAACATATACCCTATAATATTTCTTTGTGTTTTGTTTCCCTTTGGAACACTGACAGGAGACAAACATTTAGCAGAAAGGATATAAAATCCAGAAATAAAGCAGAGAAAAAGGAGTAATTGATGAGAGAAAACAAATTCCTTGCCAACCTTTAAAATTTTATAAATGAGGTACCAAAACAAAGAAAAAAGATTATTCTTTTAAATGGTGATAGTTTCATAATGACATAATTATAACATAATTAATTATTATGTAATTAGTTGCCATATTGGGATGTCCACACTTGAATTAAATTAGCTTCTTTGTTTTTCATAGCATACCAAAATATTTTATAGATTCTTGTATAACACAGTTTGATTCCCAGACGAATGTCTCGGATTGTTCCTATTGTATATCATTCTTTCATAAATTTAAACCGTCGATGAAGTGTACAACCTCCATTCATATGAGATCACTAAATTAAGTTGGGTATAAACATTTCTTCTTTTGATGTTTTTTTTCTAATTTGAGACAAATAACTGGACAAAAAACAACATGAATGAAAATCATGCATATAGGAGCACCCCTCTAGGAGCTATATTCATTTAAAACTACAGTTATATGACAAAAATGAATGTGTCATCATTGGATAAATAAGGCCTTTCCTACTTGTACCACATTCACTGCAACGTATTTCACACATTACCATGGGAATACTTGGTCTTTAATCATGAATCAATTAGATTTTGACCAGTATAAAAGCCTTCGATTTCAACAAATCTAAATAAATAAAGAAAATACACACCCTACGCATCAATAATCACATCTGGCGGGAGATGTTATATAATTATTGATCTTGCTTGCTACTGATATGGTGAAAACTCGATCGCCCACCATGATAAACCTTTACTATTAATGATCTCATCAGTTTCATTACACATTGCATTTTCTTTTTTTCAATGTGGATTTTATTCCTTTAGTACATAAAATAATATATTATTTTTTGTGTTTTTCATTGTTACAAAAACTCAGTTATGGATGTGTTCACAAAATGAGCAGTTGGTCAGTCGAGAGGATCTTTGTGGAGGATTTCTAGATGAAATACGGTATTCTTAACTAAGTAATGTTTTTTTTTTTGCAGTTTGAAAATGAATTTGTATTTTCCTTTAAAAATAATTCTTATTTAAACATTCTCCTTACGAAATACTAGTATAAACATCATAAACGACATTTCTTGTACCAATATATTGAAATAATAGGGTAACACTGATATCGCGTATGCCTCTTATATCTACTTCATATCAGTCCTATATACAAGTACTAAGAATGATAGTTTCAGAGCGCTTACAATGCAATTTTTTTATATACTGTAAATTCAGAAATTATTGCGTGCATTTATTATTTCGATTTTGTCTTATACTGTTACACTAAAATGCGATTTCAATTTTTGTGATATTGAAAAAATCCTGTGTAATTCATATAAAACATATTTCCAAGGTCCAGAACTCTTATATTATTTGCAATTATTTTCAAAAATGTTCTAGACATGTTTTTAGCATCTAAATACCGTATTTAACACGTTTTTATCTATGATAAGTTTGTATACTCTTGAGATATTTTCTCTGTAAAGTCTTTTGTCTAACCATGTTATGTCTGTTTAATTTCATGAACAGGACATGGTGTTGTATATCTTTCTATGATTTTCCATACTTTTTTTTCAGAAAAAATTTAAAGATCATCAGTTTATTTTTGTGTTAAAATAGCTAAGAATGATAGACTAAGAAAAACTTATTACATTGCAGATGAGTCATTTGGAAAATTTCTTGGAATTACAGTCAGTCCTTGGTTGTCGCAATCTACATCGAGACCACGTGATATGGTACAGAAACAGTTGTTTGGACAAAGTAATACAACATCAGTACACACTGCAATGATGAGTAGACCAACTACTACATTGAAGTACATCGTCTTCATTCTGTAATATAAAAAGATAATTCTACGATCTGTCAAGTGTTATTTTAAATAGAAATAAGTTTGCATATTATCAGATTTTGTGAAGTTAAAATAAATTGCTGTAACGGAGATAAAAATTCTATAGTATTGTAGAAAACAAATAATTGAAATGTTGTTTTTTTATAACAAAAAGAAAAAATAAACAAGTAAAGTAAATAACAGCTCTCTCAGTGAAAATTAAAAAGAAAACACACAAATATGGATAAAGATTAAACAAAGTTGCAATCATTTAATGTATTAATCCAAATAATTAATTTGTACTGTATGCTTTACTTTTGATGAAGTTACAGAGATATTTAAATAATTTCGATATCTAAAGTCATTATCCTTGTCACAAAAAGGTCATATGACATTGATATGATAGAATATATGTAGTTTTTATGCCCCATCTACGATAGTAGAGGGGCATTATGTTTTCTGGTCTGTGGCTCCGTTTGTCCGTCCGTCCAGGTTAAAGTTTTTGGTCAAGGTAGTTTTTGATGAAGCTGAAGTCCAATCAACTTGAAACTTAGTACACTTGTAGCTAATGAGATGATCTTTCTGATTTTTAAGCCAAATTAGACTTTTGACCACAATTTCACGGTCCACTGAACATAGAAAATGAAAGTGGGAGTTTCAGGTTAAAGTTTTTGGTCAAGGTAGTTTTTGATGAAGCTGCAGTCCAATCAACTTGAAACTTAGTACACTTGTTGCTTATGATATGATCTTTCTAATTTTAATGCCAAATTAGATAATTACCCAATTTCACGGTCCATGAAACATGGTAAAGGATAGTGCGAGTGGGGCATCCGTGTACTTTGGACACATTCTTGTTCTTAATATGATGGGGACAGCTTGCTCTTTTATATTTATGCGGCTTTAATTCGAACATGAAAGATCAATTCAAACGGATTCGAAAAATATACGTTTCTAGGTTTTATTCCATGACATAAGTACACATACATGTTCATATTCTTCTAAATACACAAGACCATTACATTAACTTTTTGCAAGATTATAAACTCAAAACTTATGTCAAATACCAGTATATTAAGGTTAAAACTCCTATATAAAAGAGACGAAAGGTTCGAGAGGATTCTATAAGTTGCATGTCATTCCCTTTCATGAATATGACCTACCGAATTAGACTATTTACCGGATTTGTAATCACTTAAGCAACACGACGGGTGCCACATGTGGAGCAGGATCTGCTTACCCTTCCGGAGCACCTGAGATCACCCCTAGTTTTTGGTGGGGTTCGTGTTGTTTATTCTTTAGTTTTCTATGTTGTGTCGTGTGTACTATTGTTTTTCTGTTTGTCTTTTTTATTTTTAGCCATGGCGTTGTCAGTTTGTTTTAGATTTATGAGTTTGACTGTCCCTTTGGTATCTTTCGTCCCTCTTCAATTAACCTTTCCGAATTCATTTAATGAAGTTACATATTTCAAATCACAATTTGAATAAGGGAAAAAAAGTTTTGTCTACTCTTTTCATAAGAAACAATAATAATAAACATAAGTCGTAATTAGAATATGATATTTACCTGTAAACTTGATCTCAATTAAACTTGAAGTGGACCAAGGACTTAAATTTATAGACACTAGGTTTCTATCTATACCGGGTTAGGAGAAAAAAATTTCATCTCTAAATTATTGTTAAATATATAACTTTCACAAAGTGTCGCTAGATTTCTTAAGACTGAGTACTCTAGAATATTTTGAAAATGAAACAAACAATATGGTAGATAAAAGCTACAATACCGCTGTCCAGAAGTCATAACTGGATTAACATGTCCAGGGTGCAAACTTAAACATGTCAATATATTTTACTATTCTACATTTTGCGAAACAAATTACATGTGATACAAAAAGAAACGTGGAAACTAATAATAATCAGAATAGTTTAGGTATTTCGACAGAAAGGTCGGAAGACATAACAATCATGTTTTATGTTTGGATCCTGTAGGTCAGTGGGTGTCGTTGGTTCATAAACGACTTTCCTATTAATATGAAAAATTGTTGCACTGATTTATATGCCGATGATTCAACTTTACATCTGTCTGGTAATTGTTATCAAACTCTACATTCAAAGGTACAAGAAGATTTACATGGTGTAGAGGAATGGTGCAATGATAACAATATGTTCATCAGTGAAATTAAAACAAAATATATGTTTATTGGAACGAAGCAAAGAGCTATGCCACATTACAATGAGAGTTGTTTAAATATCAACAATCAAGTGATACAAACATTTGGTGACTATGTGGAACGCATCTATCGCATCGACCTAGAGATAAAGGATACTACAGATACAATTAAGTCGGCCTCATATCTTGACTTACATCTAGAAATTGGCAATGAGGGTCGGTTGAAAACAAAACTTTACGACAAAAGAGATGATTTCAGCTTTCCAATTGTGAACTTTCCATTTCTAAGTAGCAACATTCCAGGATTCCTACATACGGGGTATATATCTCCCAATTGATATGATATTCCCGTGCTTGCATTTCCTATCATGATTTTCTTAATAGAGGGTTGCTGCTCAAAAGGAAGCTATTAAATCAAGAGTTCCAAATGCTCAAGTTGAAATCATCCCTTCATAAATTTTACGGACGCCATCACGAGTTGGTTGACCGTTTTGGAATAACCGTTTCACAAATGATATCGGATATGTTCCTTACGTCGTAACTACAATCCCCTTCCCTTTCATGAATGTGACCTACCGAATTAGACTATTTATCGGTTTTGTTATCACATAAGCAACACGACGGGTGGGACATGTGGAGCAGGATCTGCTTACCCTTCCAAAGCACCTGAGATCACCCCTAGTTTTTGGTGGGGTTCGTGTTGTTTATTCTTTAGTTTTCTGTGTTGTGTCATATGTACTATTGTTTGTCTGTTTGTCTTTTTCATTTTTAGCCTTGTCGTTGTCAGTTTATTTTAGATTTATGAGTTTGACTGTCCCTTTGGTATCTTTAGTCCCTCTTCCACATTTCAAAAGTCTTTTAGGCATTAAAATTGACCCTTCCCTCACATGGACAAACCAAATTAATGTGATCTGTTCCAAAATAATATTTAGACTATATCTACCATTAAAGATTAAAAAAATTCTAAATCTAGACTAGAAAATTATTCTATAATGGTTATATCATGCCACTAGTTGATTATTGTTGTATAGTGTGGAGTAGTTGTAGCAGTGAGGGTTTAAAAATGATAATAAAATTACGGAAGAGGGCTGCGAGATTAATACTAGAAACAGACCCATTCGCTCCTTCCGCACCCTTATTCAAACACTTAAGAATAAAATATCATAAGTTAGTGATAACATTTAAGTGCATTAAACACACTCATCATAGATACCAGGATTAAATTTAGTATATACGCCAGACGCGTGTTTCGTCTACAAAAGACTCATCAGTGACGCTCGAATCCAGAAAAATTAAAAAGGCTAAATAAAGTACGAAGTTGACGAGCATTGAGAACAAAAAATTCTTAAAAGTTTAACCAAATACAGCTAAGGTAATATATACAAAATAACAGATCATTTATTGAAATGAACCTAGCTGTATCAATAATATTAAAAACTGATCATATCATCATGTTTATTTTTTTCATCACATTTTATCAAGTTGTATTGCACATTATTATCATACTTGACTTTTTATACTAATGTTTGCAGTGTATATGTTTGCTTTTTGTTTGATTTCTCATGATGAGGGCCTAAGGGAAGATTAGTTATATAGCTAACTGTGAAACTTTTTTTTAAAAGAAAGTATTGTTGTTGTTTTTGTTCATGTCTGACATATTTGTTTAAAAAATGTTTTATTATACATTAGTCCGTTAGTGTTTGAAATACTATTGTTTGTATTTTCACGTAGGTTTTATATTTCACACTGCTTATATCCTCATTCGAACTTTGTTGGACATTTTTCTCAATGGCAATCATATCAAATATCTTTTTATATAGTAGTGTAGTTTACACAGTGTGAGCGGGTAATTTTTAAATGCAGTTGCACAAAGGCGTTTTTTTAAATAATCTCATTTCAACCATATGTTTCAATATTTTTTGCATTCTAGGTTTCTAAATGAAAATTTAAACTCATAAGTCGATGAGAAACTGAAAACGCCATTTTTGGTAACAACACAAACACAAAAATACACCACGGATGATCTCCTGTCCCTTTGAATGATATCTTTATTTATAAGTGGCACCAACCGTGTGGATCATGTAAGTTAAAAATAAAATGTGATTATATATATATACAAGAAAGAGGACGGCTACGTAAATCTAAACATGTCCATCGCCATCTGTTGAACAGATATTATATAACGGTAAACAAACTAATGTTGTCGTCTATTATTTTTTTGAAAGGGTTATTAAATAACAGCACTTGAAACCTTTGCATGTGATCAACCTTTCCTGTAATTGTTGAATGAAAGACAAAAATCCTATTGGTAGTTTCAATTTTTCAGTAAAACTTATATTTGTTTTATTATACGTCGAAGGTTGTATTGTAATCATGTATACCCATAGTTTGCACTGACTTAACAAATTTATATCGAATGTGTACAAAATTAAGTTTTTATAAAACCTATAGATAGTGAAAAAATAGACATACCTTATATATCTCTGTCACTGAACATTGTTGTACTCAATGATCGATTTAAATATAAAGCTACACAATATAATAACAATCAATCTGCGGATTTGGTCGATGTAGGCCAACATTCTTTTTTTTTTATTCAGTCGATGAATAGCATATTTCGTCTTTGATTCATCAATACGTTAAATAGATTTTTAAATGCAATTTCAAGTCACAAAAAAATAATTGGTTCGGGATTTGAATAGCACAAATTAATTGATACAAGAAACTACGATTATGTTTTTAACATTTTTAATACACTTAAAACAGCAATTAGTTTCTACATTTTTGTACATTGAGATGTGTCCTTCAAGAAGCAATAGCTACGAGATCAATAAAAACTTTTCAATCAATAATGACAGTGAGAAAGTTAGCAGTAAGTTTTGTTCATTTTTTGTCAAAATAAGATAAGAAATAGTTCAACGTTATTAAATCCGTATTCAATTGACTTTTAATCATACCCCTTAGTTGGACGTATTTTAGGCAAGTTTTCATAATTATAGAACGGAAAAAATATCTACAATGAAAATAAAACATGTGTAAACCATTTGATAGACAGATTCGATCCACAAAAAGTAATTCTCACACGGGTAAAGCGATGATTCACATATGAGTTTAATCTTTAGTAGGAAATCAAACGGACCTAGAAAAATCCAGTTGCACGAAATCGCTTTCAATTTATGTTTATGTTAATAATATTTTAAATGGTCGTCGGCAGTCTTCGGATGTCACCTCGATTGTCATTAAGATGTCGTCTAGACTTAAATACACACGAAATGTTAATACAAATTGTCAAGCTCGTCCATAGTAAATTTAAAGAAGAAGATGTGGTATGAGTGCCAATGAGACAACTCTCTAAAAGAGACAAAACAAAACAGAAATTCACAACAATAGGTCATCGTACGACCTTCAGCAATGAGCAAAGCCTACACCGCATAGTCAGCCATAAATGGCCCGAAATGAAAATGTGAAATAATTTAAACGAGAAAACTAACGGCCTGATTAATGTTAACAAAAATTGAACGAAACACAAAATATGTAACACATTACCAAACGTAGACAAATTGTGCGTGAATAATCAAATTATCAGCTTAGTTACTTTGATGGGTGTTGATGTCACTGTTAGGGTGAGTTTCTAAACAACCCGGTAGTTATCATAATTGACTGACAATAAATAAAATTGTTACTTTCCTTTCCTTAACATTTACTTATAATATAATGTTACATTATTCAAACCATAAACTGTTGTTTACCTCAGACATAGCTTCATGCAGCCTTAGATGTAATTTAGCACATATATTCGGAATTTCTACTTTTCAGTGCATTTCATCTTCCTTTTTCATTGTGTCCTCTGACTGCTTTCGGTACGGCGCAACTTATGATTCTGATGTATACGAAACACGAATCAGTCGTTATAATTCTGACTGGTATCCTTATGAACATATGAAACACTTAAAAAGTGTGATACTTCATGCACAGATAACCTAAGACATATTTTGTCACAACTTTATCGAGATTGATTTTCGTACAGTGCTTTTCAATCCGGTTTTTCATTTGGTATGCCTCCAGTTTTCAATCATGTACCATGATTAGCTATTTTAACGTTAACGAAGCAAACGTCTATGCACGTTTTAATAGTCTTTGTACTTTTTTTTAAAGTGTTTTTAACCTCTATTGATGGAAAGTTCGTCCCGAGTTTTTCAACAACCCAGAAGTCAGCAATTATGTGCTGACGTTTAATATTTCGTAACAATAAAAATCAACAACCCAGAAGTCAGCAATTATGTGCTGACGTTTAATATTTTGCAACAATAAAAGGAAATAAAGCATTCATTTATATGTGTCCAAATTTGATGTCTAAGATCTGCAGACTTTCAGATAGTAATATTGCTTTCTCGTAGGAACTATTTTATTTAAAGTGGTACATAACACTACAGGGAGATAACTCTGTAAAATTAGTTCAACGTTTTAATCAAGTTGTAATGTTAAGGAAATATTAAGCTTCTCAATGATAAAAATTAGTGTTTGTGAAACTGCTATGTATACAACCAATTTTTGGCGAAAAAAAGTGAATTTATTTTGAAATCTTTTATATATTTTTCAAAGGGTCAAAGTAAATATTTTGTCAATTTTTTTTGAAAATTATACGAACCAAATTAATTTTAGGCAAGGTGTTGGATACCACCTTAAAATATATAATGCGTTAGGTATGTTTTCTCATCAAGTCCGATTTAGTGGTTCTACACCTTAACACTGTCTAATTATACGAAAAAAATCAAACGTGGTAGTATTGATAGAAAAATTCACAAGAGATCAAATGACATAGAAATCAACAAATGTTGGTCACTGTATGGCTTTCAACAATGAGTTAAAAACCGTATCGCATAAGTCTGTCATTTATTCATTGTAAATTTTAAATCTCGATAATATGCAGTATATATAAAAATGTTTTTAATCCTCTTTAATTGCTGTTAATTTCATATATACGAGAATACCCAGGTTGACAATGACACCAAGTCTAGGTAGTAAATACTAGTACTAAATTTGTAATCAACAAAACACAAACGTCATGAACTTATTAAAATATTAAGGTTTCTTCATAAAACTGTCCAATTACGTAAATTTAACACATTGTTTTTTTTTTCTAAATAAGAAGATCAATTTATAAAATATATTTCTCTACTGATAATTGTATGAGTAATTTTTTGGATACTCAGTATTTTTTAAATGAAGACAGCTCATATTTACCTCTGATAAGACAGCGTTTGTTTTATCAAACTAACCAAGAGTTACACTTTTCATTATGTTCTTCTGCAAAGAGTAGATTATATAATTTAAGTAATATGGTAACAAATGTAGTTTTGCAATTTTATTTACAGAAATGTTTTCCTGTACTTTTTCGTAAATGTATAAAAAAGATTCGTTTGTCTTGACATAACCTTTGTATTAAATTGGACGTTTTGTTGAATTGTTACTAATAAAAATGAAAGAAATTGTATTTTTTATGATTTGGGAGTAATAGAGGATGAATTTCATTTCATCCTACAATGAAGCAGATATACTGCTTGGCGAATAAAATTAATTATAAAGAAATATTAAATAATAAAATTGAGAATGGAAATGGGGAAGGTGTCAAAGAGACAACAACCCGACCAAATAAAAAACAACAGCAAGGGGTCACCAACAGGTCTTCAATGTAGCGAGAAATTCCCGCACCCAGATGCGTCCTTCAGCTGGCCCCTAAACAAATATATACTAGTCAAGTGATAATGAACGCCATACTAATTTCCAAATTGTGCACAAGAAACTAAAATTAAAATAATACAAGACTAACAAAGGCCAGAGGCTCCTGACTTGGGACAGGCGCAAAAATGCGGCGGGGTTAAACATGTTTGTGAGATCTCAACCCTACCCCCATACCTCTAGCCAATGTAGAAAAGTAAACGCATAACAATACGCACATTAAAATTCAGTTCAAGAGAAGTCCGAGTCTGATATCAGAAGTTGTAACCAAAGAAAATAAACAAAATGACAATAATACATAAATAACAACAGACTACTAGCAGTAAACTGACATGCCAGCTCCAGACTTCAATTAAACTGACTGAAAGATTATGATTTCATCATATGAACATCAGGCACAATCCTTCCCGTTAGGGGTTTAGTATCATACCATCATAACATATATGAGAAGAACATAACCCGTGTCATGCCAACAACTGTTTTTAGAATAAATGTGTTTAGTTCCGATGCAAAGACCTTATCGGTGACTCAATATTAACGCCAAAATATGCAATCTTTAATGACTTGACAACAGTATCGTAATTATATCCCTTCTTAATAAGTCTATTCAAAGGTTTTGTAAGTTTCTGAGGTGAATACTGACACCTATTACTTGTCTAAGCCATCAGCTTTTAAGTTAATAGAATTATTGTCTGGTGAAAACACAAAACAGCTTTGTAACTTAGGGAAGTGTATACATTTCTCTTTTAAATTAAGAAACAGTTTATTGTAACAAAAGATATTTTGTAGTGATGAAACGTCTGACGCCACCTATTGTTAATTATGCATGTTGTTCATATTGTGTGTAAAAACATGTATTTGATTATACTGATGAGCCGTAAGGCTCAAAGATCATAGAGAATTTGAAATTTGAATTTGAACTCTTAACATTCCAGAAAACTAATTCTCTAAGATAAAGGTGTTTGGTAAAAAAAAAAGGAGGAACTTTTATTGTCCCCTTTGTTCATCACGATATTTTTTTTCTTGAAGAGAGGGGTGGGGGTTTGATCATTATATTTCTTTTCCAAACATAGTTTAGTGTTTCTGATATATAACTCAGTAAGGTCGTTGTAAATTTAGTATAACATACAAAAATGTACAAATGCGTTCGCGGACAATCACTGTGTCAGTTGTCATAAGCGATAATAATTCAAAATGTTATCAATAACATTGAGAATAGAAATGGGGAATGTGTGAAAGAGACAACAACCCGACCATATAACAGACACCAGCAGAAGGTCACCAATAGGTATTCAATGTAGCGAGAAATTTCCAAACCCGGAGGCGTCCTTCAGCTGGCCCCTAAATAAATATAGATATATTAGTTCAGTAATAATGAACGCCATACTAAACTCCAAATTATACACAAGAAACTAAAGTTAAAAATAATACAAGACTAACAAAAGCCAGAGACTCCGGACTTGGGACAGGCGCAAAAATGCGGCGGGGTTAAACATGTTTAAGAGATCTCAACCCTCCTCCTATACGTCTAGCCAATGTAGAAAAGTAAAGGCATTACAATACGCACATTACAACTCATTTCAAGAGAAGAGTAGAAAAATCATCAAAACTTTGAACAGAATCAGAATCACTAATTATATAATACAAGCATGCAATTTATTGAGTACTTCCAACAAGTATTTGACACTCCAAAAGTAATTAATTCCACTATTTGCAAAGGCCTTATTTGAACATTTCTGTGTCAGGTTTTTGATTGTTCCAAGTGTACTGGTAGAAAGAATAGAAATTTAGTAGTGGAACAATGGTTTGAAGACTAAAAAAATCTATATATGTAAGGTGTTTTGTGTAGCTTCGGAAGCCAATACATAGTTGGGACTTTCATTGTACTTGGTTCTTCTTGGGTAGCTAAAGGTTTATGTTTGTAAAAGATGTCGTTTTCTAAAAATGGAGTCAGTTGGAATGTTGGTGAATTGGTGATTTCTTTTTTCAGAACCTCAATGTCAAATTTACGTCAAACAATAATAATATTATAAGCAGCTTTATCGGCCGGGACAAAAACAAATTCCTTGGCCAGTTCTTTAGTTTATGTTTGATCCGAAAAATAGGTTTATTGTGGTTATTGTTAAGAGTAAAATGTTCCTTAAACTGTTGAATACGTATATCAACTATGTTCACTACTGAAGTAAAAAAAGAATCCAAAGATTTTTTGTCAGTTTTTATCCGTTTTATCCATTTCAAACAGTAACTACGGAGTGAGACGTGGATGATATTATGACACTCATTCCAATTAATAATTGACGGGGAACGATATTCAGGTTCTTTACTGAGGAGTGATTTATAATTAACTCTCGGTCTTGAACGATGAACTATTTTGATATGAGCGTCACTGATGAGTCTTATGTAGACGAAACGCGCGTCTGGCGTATAAAATTATAATCCTGGTACTTTTGATAACTATTAAGATCTCCTGTTATATATAATAAATAAAAGAGAGGCGAAAGATACCAGAAGAACAGTCAAACTCATAAATGTATAGTATCTAAAGGTGAGAATGATTAAGGTTCAAAAACTTGTGTTGTTGAAAAAATGAGCCATGGTTTAAAAAGATTTGTTAAAAGAAGTTAATAATTGCCTTTCAGTTTTCTTTCAGTTTGTTTGAATCCCACTTCAAGTATATCTCACTCCATTGTGTCTGTCGATATAATGACCTCTCATTGACTAGTTTTAATGAAATTACGTTGTTTAAGTGTTTGAAACACCTCGTTATTATTTTTAACAAGTCCATATTGATATAACTATAAGTAGTGGGTGTTTCGTAACCTTCACTACCCATTATGGATTGCATAGTCGGTATATTTGATATGACTGTATAATTTTAAAGCACTCAATTGATGCATAGTTACATGAAAATAAACCATTTAATTATTGTATTCATTAAATTTCAATTTTATTCAGTATTTTTCAAAACTATCATTACGAAAAAGAAACCCCTTAAGTTTCTTATTACTTGCAATTACATAAATTTGATTTCCTCAAAGATAGCAATGCTACAAGGGCTGTGCATGTATAATTTTTTTTTTAAATCAACCCATGATATAAAGTAGTTCCCCAGACTTCTCATACGATAGAGTCTACATGTTTATTTCTATAACTGCAAAATTTTTTACTCTCAAAATATAAATAAAATTGAGAAAGGAAATGGGGAATGTGTCAAAGCGACAACAACCCGACCATAGAGCAGACAACAGCCGAAGGCCACCAATGGGTCTTCAATGTAGCGAGAATTCCCGCACCCGTAGGTGTCCTTCAGCTGGCCCCTAAAAAAACATGAATACTAGTACAGTGATACTGGACGTCATACTAAACTCTGAATTATACACAAGAAACTAAAATTAAAAATCATACAAGACGAACAAAGGCCAGAGGCTCCTGACTAGGGACAGGCGCAAAATTGCGGCGGGGTTAAACATGTTTATGAGATCTCAACCCTCACCCTATACCTCTAGCCAATGTAGAAAAGTAAACGCATAACAATACGCAGTATTTTTTAGTTAATGAAAATATTTTAAAATGTCAATATTCCGGAAAATATATGCCCATCGAGTTATGTGTGTACAGAAAAGTTATATTTTTATTGATCCCTAAATTTAAAAATATGTTGGCTTTTTTATGTATTTTTAGATTTTTTTAATTTTTTTAAGACCATAATTTTTCTCATGTGCAAAGTTAAGACTCCTGCTTTCAATCATGTGCCATTGATTATTTTACCGCAGATGAAACATACGTCGGATGTTCGTATTTATAGTCATTGTTTTTTTATGCCCCACCTACGATAGTAGAGGGGCATTATGTTTCTGGTCTGTGCGTCCGTTCGTCCGTCCGTCCGTCCGTTCGTTCGTCCGTTCGTTCGTCCGTCTGTCCCGCTTCAGGTTAAAGTTTTTGGTCAAGGTTGTTTTTGATGAAGTTGAAGTCCAATCGACTTCAAACTTAGTATACATGTTCCCTATGATATGATCTTTTTAATTTTAATGCCAAATTAGGGGGTTTCACCCCCCCCCCCCCCAATTTCACGGTCCACTGAACATAGAAAATGATAGTGTACTGGGGACACATTCTTGTTTTAAGTGTTTTAACCTCTGTGTCAATGTCACTATATAAATTGTTGGATATTTCGTCTTTAGTGTATTTACAAGCTAGTAGTCAGCAATTATGTGCTTACTTTCAACATTTTGTTACAATAAAAGGAATAAGGCAATTCTTTGTCAGTATCTGTATCATAAATCAATGTCTCAAAGCCGAAAACTTGTACATAGTGATATTGTTGATAAGAATTATGAGTTTGACTGTCCCTCTGGTACCTTTCGTCCCTCTTTTGTTTCACATCTTTACTGCAGTTTTGTTTGTTCTCTCTTCAAGTCGTATTAAGTAGTTCTAAACATAAAAACTGTGTAATTATACGAAAAATATTCAAAATTCAATAGTTCATTAAACTTAGGCTGTCATTTAATCAATGTAATCTTTAAATCTCGACTATGTTCAGTATATTTTTAAATTTTAACGAAACCTATTTAATTTTTCTAATTGCTGCCAATTTCGAACATTTGATATATCAAGGGGAACAATAACACAACGGCCAGTTGTTAATCAACCAACTATACTATTTAAAAATGTCAAGGTTTCTCGATAAAGTTGCCCCTTCTAACGCATGTTTTATTTTTTATAAATTTAAAGAATAGTTCTGAATTGATTGTTGTTACTAATTTTCAACATTCGAGAAATAGAAACACATTCCCTCCGAATGAGTTTTTTGTTTAAAATTTGATTAAATCCTACGATTCTCTTAGTTCATAACGATGCTTATTTTGAGTTGGGAGGGTGTTCATACCATTGTGTTTCTTTTGTGCGAAATTTCTCTCATCGTTCCACGTCAGTGTATCCCAACCATGCTTTGCTATTGCAAAGGTTTAATTGTTTTCACCCGTAGCTGTCGTGTAAAGGAAATGGCAAAAGTATGTTTCATTTATCATTTTACAGTGGCCTTTCGTTCTAGCGTATGTTTGTGTGCTAACATTAATTCAGCAAGGGCGATGGAAGTTTTGCGTATCAAATATACTAATCCTCAAATAGATAATTACTGTGCCCATCTTCATTAAAGGGACACTAGCTGTCAAATTCATGTTCACATATTTTAATCAAATTCTCATATTTTATTCATAACAATGTAAAACATGTATCCAAACTATTAAAAGTCTTAAATAAATAATAAACAGGGCACGAACATGCAAATACGTAGCTTCGTTTCGTTTCAAACATATCTAATCATAGTGTGCATGTTAATGTTATGACATCTGAAAAACCGTGTTGGTGAACGTTGTTAGAATGTTTAAAAAAAATTCATTAATCTATTTAACAAGTCTTTATTTATAGGACAACATTTGTACTACTACTAGTTGATGTTTGTTATCTTGACTGTCCACGAGGGTCTTGCATGGTCTGTATATTTGATATGACGATATAATTTAGCACTCAATGGATGCATAGTTACATTTAAACAAAACATTAAATTATTACAATCATTAAAGGTCAATAAAATTCAATTATATTCATATTTTTGTCATAACTTTTTTCACAAAAAAGATAATCCTCTCTTAATATTTTCCATCTAAAATATTTGATTTCTTTAAAGATCGCAATAATACAAAGATTCATGTATATTTGGGTTTTTAATTAACCCATATGATATACACTTATTACAAAGACTTGTCATAAACTAGACCAAATATCTTTTTAATACTTTTTATTTTATTCTTTTAATATGAACTTGTCATGAACTGTGGTGTCATGTTCTGTGGTGTCATTTTGTATGTGGTACATAAGTGTATTTCGTTTCTCATTTAATATATTGGTTTTACAATCATTATAGTCATTTCAGCTGGTGCCCTGTATAGTTTGCTATTCAGTGTGAGGCAAGGTTCAGTATTGACGACCGTATTTTGACCTATTATATTTATTTATAGTAATTGAGACTTGGATGTAGAGTTGTCTCGTTGGAACTCATGCTACGTTTCGTATTTGACGTATACATTTTTGTTAAAGAAAATGTTTTTAAAGCTTACCATTCTGGAAAAAATATTCCCATTGGATTGTTTGTATCATGTCCTCAGAAGTTTTATTGTTAAAAATCACGAAAATATGTTTGCTTTTTTGTGTATTTTGTATTTTATTTTTGTATTTAGACCATTTTGTTTTGTGAACTTACTTCTGCTTTCCAAGTCATTGTTTGAGAGTAAGCGTTTACTTCTGTAATTGACATAGATTAATTTCAAACGGATATTTGTTTCGATCTGTATTTGTCGTATAGGCGGACCTTTTTTCATTTGTGTTGATCTACGACCAATGTCAAAAACAGTTTTTGGATTGTTTGGGGACTTCCATATTTATCCTGGCGTTGTCGCTAAGTACTCAAGATTAGGTCAGAATAATAGTTGATTGATTTAAAGTTAGAATAAGACATACATTGTACGGTTGGGACAATATTTCTTCTTATACACATTTACTTTTCTTAAATATCATCTTTACTGCTTCGGTCTTGATATTGTTAAGTCAACGTGAAATGAGTTAATGAAATGAATTAATGCAAGATACATCACTGAAAGAACATGTATCATTGTTCCTTAATGGAGAGAGTTTTAACATATGTTTCAATTTATTTGCAGTCAAGATTCCACGATACCAAATTTGTAAATCATAACGTTTTAAAGTAGATCATCAGATGGTGAGTGCAATGTTGATACAGTATGTAAAAAGCAAGTCAAATATCAAAGATACTCCGAGGAAAATTCCAAACGGAAACACCATATTCAAAAGGTACAATCAAAAGCCGAAACACATCTAACACATGAATAACAACTGTCATATTCCTGACTTGGTACAAGCATTTTTTATTGTTAAAAATGTTGGATTCAACCTGGCATAATCAAAAGTACCTTTGCAAAACCTCTGGTGTCTTATGCAAGGGACATTTTCTATTGCAGTTGCAGATGAATGTTTAGTGTTTGCATTTGGACCAATTTCTCAATAACGCCGTTGTAGTTAATCAAGATAGACATTCTATCATGTATACATTTTTTGTTTAGGACCAGCCGAAGCACGCCCCAAGGTGCAGGAGTTTCTTACTGCATTGAAGACCCGTTGGTGGCCTTTGGCTGTTATCTGCTCTTTGGTCAGGTTGTTGTCTTGTTGACACATTCCCCATTTAATTTTATTTATTTCGTAGGAGTTTTAAATGATAATGATCTACGTACTATACTCATTCTTATATACTTTTATTACCGAAATAAATGTTATTTCGTAAAAATAAAACATTGAAACACAGCAAAGTAATACATGTAGAAAAGAATGTTATCACATTGATGAATTGAAAGTCCTTTAAAATCTGTTTTGTATGGCAACATAATAGTTAGACAACAGTCACTAAAAAACAATGGCAAAGCCAAGCTATTGTTTCTGTGGTGCTGTTCCCGAATATGGCGGTGGTGGTTGGTTGTAAGCGAAAGCGGATGGAGCTGATTGACCTGGATGAGCTCCCATTGGTGGTGGATATGCGGCATTTTGTACAGGTGGATACACTACGCCACCTGGTGGAGGATACTGATTATACTGTGGTGGTGGTTGACCTGTTAAAACGCAAAAGAAATCATTATTTAGCATAAAAACAAATTTCAATACTGAAATATTTGATAATATGCTTCACTAATGCTAGAAAATAATTACTAGTAAGCATATTTATTTTGTTGGACCATTGAATATAAATATCCTGTCATGTAGTGTGGGGGATTTTCCACTGTTCAATGGAAAGACTACTGTATATATATTTCCTGATAAGAAGTGTGCCCTGTTGCAGTGTTAACGTGGGATACATACATACCCTGATATGTTGTGGTGTTTACTGGTGAGAAACACTATATATATATATGAATGCCCTAACTTGAAGTGTAGACTGTTGTAGTGTTAACGTGTGAGACCACTATATATACATACCCTGACTTGATATATGGACTGTTGTAGTGTTAACGTGTTAGACCACTCTATATACATACCCTGACTTGATATATGGACTGTTGTAGTGTAAACGTGTTAGACCACTATATATAAAAACTATGATATAAAGTGTGTAGATATAAGAAGATGTGGTATGAGTGCCAGTGAGACGATTCTCCATCAAAGTAACAATTTATAAAATAAAACCACTATAGGTCTAGGTACGGCCTTAAACACGGAGCCTTGGCTCACACCGACAAAAAGCTATAAGTTATAAAGGGCCCCAAAAATTACCAGTGTAAAACCAATCAAACGGAAAAACCATCCATCAAATCTATATAAAAACGAGAAACGAGAAACACGTATGAACAACATAAACAGAGGACAACTATTGTACATCCGATTCCTGACTTAGGAAAGGTGCAAACATTTGCAGCAGGATTAAACGTTTTAATGGTACCAAACCTTTTCCTTTTTCTGAAACAAAAGTATAATATCACTGTTGGTGTGTTAACGTGTGAGACCACTCTATATAAATTCTTTGACATGAAATGTGGCCTGTTGTAATGTGTATATGTGGGACCACTATGTAAACATTTCTTGACCGAAAGTGTGTAATGTTGCAATGTGTATGTGTGAGACCACTATGTAAACATTTCTTGACCTTACGTGTGGAATGTTGCAGTGTTAAGGTATGCGACTACAATATATGTATATATATATATATGGACCGTTTTAGTGTTTAAGTGTAAAACCACTTTATATACATACCCTGACTTGATGTATGGACTGTTGGAGTGTTATAGTGTGAGACCACTCTATAAAAATGTTCTGATATGAAATATGGATTGTTGTGGTGGTAACATGCAGGATGACTCTATCTAAATTCCCTGACCTGAAGTGTGTCCCTTTGTAATGTGTAAGTATGAGACCACGTGCACTATGTAAACATTCATTGACCTGAAGTGTGGACTGTTATAGTGTTAACGTGTGATACGGTGCTTTTTGTCCGCGATTTGCTTTTTGTCCGCTTTTGCTTTTTGTCCGATTATTTTGCTTTTTGTCCGATACTTTTGCTTTTTGTCCGTTGCTTTTTGTCCGTTTTGCTTTTTGTCCGATAATTTTGCTTTTTGTCCGATACTTTTGCTTTTTGTCCGTTGCTTTTTGTCCGTTTTGCTTTTTGTCCGATAATTTTGCTTTTTGTCCGACACTTTTGCTTTTTGTCCGTTGCTTTTTGTCCGTTTTGCTTTTTAGCTCACCTGGACCATAGGACTAAGTGAGCTTTTCTCATTTTCTCATTATTCGTCGTCGTCATTAATTTTTACAAAAATCTTCTCTTCTGAAACTACTGGCAAAATTAAAGCAAACATGGCCAAAATCATCCTTAGGGTATTTAGTTTCAAAAAAGTATCCGATGACCCCGCCCAATAATTAAGATGGCCGCAATGTCTAAAAGAAGAGCATCGCATAAAATGTAGATTTTGGCTTATATATCTGAAACAAAACCATAGAGACAATCTAACAAGGGATAAGAACATTTCGCCTCATAAAATAATGTGGACCAGTCAGAACTTTTCATGTGGGACAATATGAGCTCTTAATTTAAAAAAAAGTGGGACAATCGGGAATAAGCCCTACAGACTTGAGCAATTCTAAAATAAACACTGTTGATGTATCTCTTTTAAATTTTCTATTAAAAAGTGTTTTACATTTACGAATGCACTATATTGTATCTGTATCTAAAATATTAAACGCATTTATTTCGTGATAGAAATTAAGTAAATGCTTAAGTAACCATTTTATTACTTTTCCCCCTCTTTTCGAGTTTGTCAAACAAAAATAAACTACTTTGTTGAAAATGCTGTTGTGTTAACCAAAGTTTCCTTAATCTTATTACTTGAATAACCTCGAACTTCCTCGTCATTTGGATATAGTTGCTAAATAATTCCGAAATGTATGGATTAATACAGTTTATCTAAATAAATAGCTACACATGTATTACGTAAACTTTGTGATAGTGTTCCAAAAATGAAGTTTGTTTGTTTGTTATATTTGTAATATTTGTAATGTTTAAGAAAAATAAAGTTGTTGGAAATATGACGAAAATATTACCAGACTTAAAAAAGTTTTTTTTTAACTGAAATGTTGAAAAATATTTTGGAGCGACTGTCAATCGGCCATTCGCATATAAGTGCAAATGGTGACTATATATTATTAGCGGGAAGAAGAAACTGTGCGTTTAAGCAATAACATGTCGTAAATGTGTGCACTTCCACATGTAGCAAACGCCGACACCATTTAACATAATGATAAAACTATTCAAACGAGAAAACCATTGATTTACAAAACACTATACGACAAACAAATACAGAAACAAACAACAACTATTGAATTACAGATTGAAACTCCGTTCCTGACTTATTCGTATGATTATCATATATAATATTTAGCGCGGTTAAACATCAATTTAGAATTTCAATAACGAAACCATCACTCAAGGATTATTTGATTTGATAAATTTCTAAACTATTCTAAAGTTTCGAGCATATAAAAAAGAAGATGTGGTATGATTGCCAATGAGACAACTATCCACAAAAGACCAAAATGACACAAACATTAACAACTATAGGTCACCGTACGACCTTCAACAATGAGCAAAGCCCATACCGCATAGTCAGCTATAAAGGCCCCGATAAGACAATGTAAAACAATTCAAACGAGAAAACTAACGGCCTTATTTAAGTAAAAAAATGAACGAAAAACAAATATGTAACACATAAACAAACGACAACCACCGAATTACAGGCTCCTGACTTGGGACAGGCACAGATTTAAATAATGTGCCGGAGTTAAACATATTAGCGGGATCCCAACCCTCCCCCTAACCTGGGACAGTGGTATAACAGTACAACATAAGAACGAACTATAAAAATCAGTTGAAAAAGGCTTAACTCATCAGATAGACACAAATACAAGTGGACGTGGCCGGGTACTTATACATCCCGACACAAAAAGTCACAATGAACAGATCTGAGAGTACTCGCAGTTATCTGACAGCTATTTCAAAGCCACTAACAACTAATAAAAAGTCATGCCTCTGAGACTTAACGTTCGTTTAAGTCTTTGAATATCCCATGTATTCTACAAATTGGTGTACGTACACCATTGCTCACACGTTTGAGGATGACAGACTAACTTACGACCAGAATGAATAAGAATTAGTCTATATAACAAGATCTAAAATATTTCTAGTGTAAAAGACTTTAACCTCGCCACATTATTTATGTATGTGCCTGTATTAAGTCAGGAGCCTGTATATTCAGTGGTTGTCGTTTGTTTATGTGTTACATATTTGTTTTTTCATTTATTTTTTTGACATAAATAAGGCCGTTAGTTTTCTCGTTTGAATTGTTTTACATTGTCTTATCGGGGCCTTTTATAGCTGACTATGCTGGATGGGCTTTCCTCATTGTTGAAGGCCGTACGGTGACCTAATGCTGTTAATGTCTGTGTCATTTTGGTCTTTTGTGGATAGTTGTCTCATTTGCAATAATACCACATCTTCTTTTTTATAAGAATGCCAACTCCTCACACGTACAATTATTACTTCATTTTCTTTTTTTTCACTCATCTAATTATTATATCTATTTTAATTCAATATTGTATCCATATAAATGTATATGAACGCTTACATATATATAATTATTGCGATATCATATATAAGAGAGAGGCAAAGTGTACCAAAGGATAATCACACTAAAAAGGGTTGAAACAAATCAACAAAGCCGCAGCTGAATGAAAAACAACAAGATACACAACAGTCCACAAAACAAATGGTCCGAGAACACAATTAATTCGTAGTGCATTTCTTTTAGAACATAAATGAAAATTAAAAAAATCCCACCTGCGCTTTCTCAATGAAACTTTTACAGTGTGTTGTACTAATTTTGGGACAAATTATTTCAAAATTATAGAAAACTTCATCGCGTCTAACTCAAAATATGGACAATTTTGTGTTTAGGGTGTCTTGAAATCTTTTGACAGCTTCCGAAGTGCTAATTTTTAACCTTTTTCAGCTGGACCAAATCACTACTTTCCTGTAAAATTCTGGACCCAATTTTTTTTACAGTGTAATTTCACCCCCCCCCCCTACTTACAATGTGAGGCATTAAACAAGGAGAAATAAATTTGGAAGGGGTATAAAAATTATTGGCAAGTAACCCACTGTTATCACTAGGGACTAATAACGAAAATCAAGGGACGACAATTGTGGTCTCGGACGAAATCATTGAAATTTAAAATCTGAGCAACAAGAACCAATGCAACTGTGATGATGTATGGTTAACTGGAAGAGTAAGATAATCCTGCTCCGTCCATTAAGTTTTAAAAAGTCATGTATTAAACTCAAACTCTCGAACACGTTGTCTTGGAAGATCTTTATTCCAAGGGGGTCCTTAATAGTTGCTTTTTTATAATCCTATAAGGAGTTTATAATTTAACTCCTTGCGAACACTTTCATAAGGAACGAAAATTCCCATCTGCATCTTTTTGAAAAGATTGCAAATATTGTTTAAATTAAATAGGGTATCCCATTTCAAACCCAGCGTCTCGGAAAATCTCATTTAGGGCACTAGACAATGATTAAATGTAGTAATTCGATAATAATACATGGATTTCTCGCGAAAACATCGTTAAGGCGAAATTTAAAGTTTGTCTTGGCTGATTGAAGAAATTTCACAATAAAAACTGAAACGCAAAAACGCATAAAGATGTTTATTCAGGACAATAACTTATATAAAACAACAGCAGAAATACATATAATGTATCACCAATGGAGGTTGTAAAATACTGTAGGTGATACTTAAACGTAATGTTCTATTTATTTTTTTTGTCGTTAAGGGGACTGGAGGGTATTAATCCATTATTTTTTAAATATACATGTAGGATTTTGCTTGTTTTTCTATAGATGAACTTTTATCATATACTAAATAGAAAAATCAAATAAAAACATGGGGTTATCGTTCACTTAAGCTCACAATCTGCCCTCGAAAGAAGCAACCATTTTTGTTAAGGTACTTTTTTAAAGTTGAACTAATAGGAGAAATAGAGAGATATATATATCGAAATAAAAAAAGAACTAAATTACAGAAATCGATTTAATTTTACAACTGTTTAGTTTACGTAAAGCATATTTGAAAAATATCTATAGGTCACCGATGAGTTGAAAAAGACATTTTAATTCTAATGCCAAAACAAAATGTCATTATTGCACTAAAGGGAGACAATTTGGAGCTTTTACAGTGATATAAACATTTGAAAATTAAATCTGAGGCCAAAATCATTCGATTTTTTGGGTTGATTTTTGAGCCAATTCATAAAGTTATAACTAATAGTGTAATAAATAAAATTTGTAATGAAAACAAAAATGATAAAATTTTTGCTGAAATTACCCTCGAGCCTCCGAAAGAGCAAGTATTGCACAAAAAAAAAGGAATCATCCTTTAACGGAAACAACTCTTGAAATCATCGGCTATTCGTCGATGACTAAAGGCTATTTATTTCTGAAATCTAAATTTTGTTTTGCTGTTCTGAGTGTTCAAGATGTTACATGCAGCTAAAATATTGGTAAAACATTTGAAAAAATACTGATCTGTATAAAATTTACACAAAAGTAAACGAATGAAAGCCACTGGAATGCAGTCCAGGACTCGGATAAATAAGCACATTTAAACAAGAGTGCACACACTGAAATGTCTCGCCTACTTTACTCATCATTAATATTATGTTGATAGCCCTAAGTATAAAGATTTATTACAACTGCCACATAAACTTAACATTAACCAAGATAGCTAAACAAAGACCAAATGAATTATGAAAATGAGGTAAAGGTCAGACGAACCATACCAGGCAGACATGAACAGCTAACAATTCTTCGATACAACAAATATACTTGACCTATTACTTATAGTTTAAGAAAAACAGACCAAAACACAAAAACTTAACACTGTGCAATGAACCGTGAAATTGAGGTCATGGTCAAATAAAACCTGGGAGACTTATATATAGATCATAAGATATTTGCATGCACCAAATATAGTGACCTTTGGCATATAATATTAGATAAAAAGACCAAAACTCAAAAACTGAACTTTGACCACTGAACCATGAAAATGAGGTCAAGGTCAGATGATATCTTCCCGCTAGACATGTACACCTTACAATCATTCCATACAACAAATATTGTAGACTCATTGCATAAAGTATGAGAAAAACAGACCAAGACAGAAAAATTTAACTATAACCACTGAACCGTGAAAATGAGGTCAAGGTCAGATGACACCTGCCAGTTGGACATGTACACCTTACAGTCCTTCCATACACCGAATATACTAGCCCTGTTGCTTATAGTATCTGAGATGTGGACTTGACCACCAAAACTTATTCTAACCTTTGTTCACTGATCCACGAAATGAAGTCGAGGTCAAGTGAAAACTGTCTGACGGGCATGAGTACCTTGCAAGGTACGCACATACCAAATATAGTTATCCTATTACTTATAATAAGAGAGAATTCAACATTACAAAAATTCTGAACTTTTTTTTCAAGTGATCACTGAACCATGAAAATGAGGTCAAGGACATTGGACATGTGACTGACAGAAACTTCGTAACATGAGGCATCTATATACAGAGAATGAAGCATCCAATTCTTCCACCTTCTAAAATATTAAGCTTTTCAGAAGTTAACTTACGCCGCCGCCGCCGCCGCCGCCGCCGGATCACTATTCATATGTCGAGCTTTCTGCAACAAAAGTTACAGGCTCGACTAAAATGACAGGTTATATGAACTGAGTGGCAATAAAAGCACAAGTCTAACACTTGCTTTTTAAAAAATTAAAATCTTTATTTAAAATGGTCATCTTTAAACAAACAAAAATTGAATATGAAAATTTACGATTCCAACAATAGATCGATATTAAACAGAAATGTTTCATAATCATTTTTCGGCTACAATTGGTATATGAACCATCCAAATGTCAAAATACCAACATAGAGTATTTACAAAGAATGTTTCTGTTATGTGGTGCAACTAAATCTCTACAGCAAATGGTAGTGTCAACACTAGATGTTAATTAGGATCCAGCGAAAAGCCAGGCTTTTGTCCACGAAGGTAGCAAATTGTCGGTGTGACTATCGCTGACGGCTTTTGGTAACACACGATATGGTTGTTGGTCATGTTGTTATCACCAAGGGAAGGTCATCGTGCTCTTAATTTCCACACAAACTGATATAGCTCCAAAGGTTTAACAATGAACACCAATGGACACTCATGTCAATTGGAAGGCCACGCGGAATCAATATCGGAGATGTTAAAGACAAATGCATCGGTCATGCTGGGCTTTTGTTGCTTAATGTCTAAATGGACATGGCCTATAATTAAAAGATCCTTTTGCGGAATTTGTGGATTATTTGGTCAACTGTATACAGTCTACGAGCAATTGCATCCTGGGAAAAGCCTCATTAGATAAACCCCAATTTGTTTGTAATTGGTTGTCAGAAAGACCTGGCATATAGTCTTATATTTATTGAACTTACTTACTTACAATAAGGGATAAGCCAGCGAGTAAGTCAGCAAAGGGTTAGGGAAGTACCTTGGTATATAAAAAAGTCGAAATAAACAATTGCCGGCTGGCCAAGAGATTCTCCACGTGGGGTATAATGCCAGAGGTAGAAGTAGGCATTGCCTTAAAAAAGGCACAGATCACTTAGGCCCAAGACCCGTACGAGTTTGACAACAATGAATTAAAAGGGTAAGGTGGTACCTCTGTTTGCAACGAAGTCGAAATACACTTTAATAATTGCCGGCTGGCCAAACTAAAAGATTCTCCACGTAGGCCATTTTACCAGAGATAGAGGAGGGCATTGCCATACAAATTTCTTATAGCACTTATGCCCTAGACCCGTACGAGTTTGACAATAATGAATCAAAAGGGGGAGATGGTACCTCTGTTTACAACAAAGTCGAAATAAAGTATTGCCGGCTGGCCAAACTAAGAGGTTCTCCACGTAGGCCATTTTACCAGAGATAGATATGGTAATTGCCTTTAAAATGGCATATTACACTAATTCCAAAGACCTGTACGATTTTGCCTGCAAGGTTTTTAAAAATAAAAGGTGTTACCTTTGTTTACAACGAAGTCGAAATAAACCTCTACCTCTGGTATAATGATCCACGTAGAGAATCCCGGAGTTTGGCCTACCGGCACAGTTATTTTGACTTTAATGTGAACAGAGGTACCACCTCCTCATTTTAGCTCTTTACTGACAAACTCGTACGGGTATATGCCATATAAGTGCTATAGGCTATTTTAAAGGCAATGACCACCTATACCTCTGGTAGCATGGCCCATGTGGTGAATCTCGTAGTTTGAACAGCCGGCAATATTTCATAACGACTTTGCGATATACTAGAATACCCTCCTTTCCTTTTGCTGGCATAAGTGCTATAAACCATTTTAAAGGCAAGGCCCACCTCTACCTCTGGTATCATGATAAACGTGGATCATCTTTTATTTTTGGCCATCCGGCAATAGTTTATTTCGACTTTGTTATATACCAGGGTACCCTCCTTACCCTTTGCTGACAAACTCGTACAGATCTATGGAATAAGAAGTATGGGCCATTTTAGATGCAATGTCCACCACTACCTTTGTTATAATGGCCTATGTGGAGAATTTCTTTGTTTGGCCAGCCGGCAATAATTCATTTCGACTTCGTTGTAAACATAGATACCACCTCCCCCTTTTAACACTTTGCTGAAGCACTGGTACGGGTCTACGGCATAAGTGGCCATTTTTGAGGCTATGGCCACTTCTACCTCTGGTATCATGGCCCATGTGGAGAATCTCTTCGTTTAGCCAGCCAGCAATAGTTTATTTCGACTTTGTGATATACTTAGGTACCCCCTTACCCTTTGCTGATTAACTTACACGGGTCTGGGACATACGTGTTATGGCTATGTTAGAGGTAATGCCTACCTCATCCTCTGATATAATACCCCGCGTATAGAATCTCTTAGTTAGGCCAGTCGGCTTAATTTATATTTTCGTTGTAAAAAGAGGCATCGCATCCCCCCTTTAACCTTTTGCTGACAAACTCGTACAGGTCTAGGGCGTTAGTTTTATCAGCCATTTAAAAGGCAATGCACACATTTAACCTAGGATTAATGGCCAACTTGGAGAATCTCGTACTTAAGCAAGCCGGCAATAATTTATTTCGACTTCTTTGTAAACAGAGGTTCCAACTCCCTTTTAAACCATTTGATGATACCGCGTACTTCTCTAGGGAATAAGTGATTTAGGCCATTTTAGAGGCAATGACAACCTCTACCTCTGGTATCATGGCCCACGCGGAGAATCTCTTAGCCATCCAGCAATAGTTTAGTTCGACTTTATTATATACTAGGGTACCAACCTTACACTTTGCTGACTAACTCGTACGGGTCTAGGTCATACGTGCTCATGGTCATTTTATAGAGGCAATCCCTTCCTCTACCTCTCATATTATGGCCCGCGTGGATAATTTCTTAGTTTAGCCAGCGGGCAACAGTTTATTTCAACTTCGTTATATACCGGGCTAATTCATCCCCCTTTTAACTCATTGTTGACAAACTCGTTCGGGTCTATAGCATAAGTGCTATGAGCCATTTTTAAGAGAATGACTCTCCAACATCTAGTATAAGGGCGCACCTAAAAATGTCTTAGTTTGGGCAGCCGTCACTATTTTTGGTGGACTGTGTGATATACTAGAGTATTCCCCTTACCCTCTTCTGACCAACTCGTACGGGTCGAGGACATAAGTGCCATGGCCCATGGACCATTTAAGAGGCACTGCCTACCTATACCTCTGGTATAATGGCCAACGTGGAGAATCTCTTAGTTTGAAGAGCTGGCAATAATGAGGTTTATTTTTACTTCGTGATATACCGGCGAAACTCATGCCCCTTTTAATTCGTTGCTGATAAACTCGTGTAGATCCAGGACATAAGTGCTATAAGCCATTTATAAGGGTTTGACTACCTCTTCTTCTGGTATAATGGCCTACCTGGAGTATGTCTTAGTTTAGCCAGCTTTCAATAGTTGTTTTTTAGACTTAGGGATATACAAGAGTATTCCCCTTGCCCTCTGTTGACCAACACCTACGGGTCTAGGATATTAGTGCTTCGAGCCATTTTAGAGGTAATGCGATATATTGTAAAAGACATGAAATTTCATGTACAAATCATTTATAATGTGAGTATGGTCTGTATTTAACTCCTAAAAGGACATGGTATTTTGAAGTTCAAAATGAAACCTGCCAAAAATATACACATTTTATATCGGACATAAAGCAAAATTATCGGACAAAAAGCAAAACGGACAAAAAGCAACGGACAAAAAGCAAAAGTTTCGGACAAAAAGCAAAATAATCGGACAAAAGGCAAAACGGACAAAAAGCAACGGACAAAAAGCAAAAGTTTCGGACAAAAAGCAAAATAATCGGACAAAAGGCAAAACGGACAAAAAGCAACGGACAAAAAGCAAAAGTTTCGGACAAAAAGCAAAATTATCGGACAAAAAGCAAAAGCGGACAAAAAGCGAATTGCGGACAAAAAGCACCGTATCAAACGTGTTAGACTACTATATATATATACGTACCCTGACTTGATGTATTGACCGTTGTAGTGGTAACCTGTGAGACTAATCTATATACAAACCCTGGCTTGTTGTATGGACTGTGGTAGTGTTAACGCGTGAGACTAGTACTCTTTATACAAACCCTGACTTGATGTATGGACTATTGTAGTGTAACTTGAGACCTCAACATATACAAATCCTGAAATGAATTGTGGCCTGTTGTAGTGTTAATGTGTGATATATACATACCCTCATATATTGTCTTAATTGGTGTGGGGTAAACTGCTGAGACAACACTATATGCATACCCTGATATGAAGTGTGGACTGTTGTAGTGTTAAATTTCCGTAAGACCACACTATATACATACACTGACTTGATGTTTGGACTGTTGTAGTGTTAACGTGTGAGACCACTCTATATACATACCTTGATTATACTGTGGTGGTTGTTGTTGACCAGTTAAAACACGAATTAAAGCATTAATTATCAAAGGAGAAAAATTCCAATACTGAAATATTTGATTAAATTAAATTTATGGAAAGACTACTGTATATATACATTTTCTGAGTGAAAGTCCTTACATTTTATATTAAATATGTAAATAATGTATTAGAAAGATGGACTTCGATTAATACGTTATATAGTGACCTGTTAGATTATATTGACACTCGGACTTTGTCCTCGGTCAATATAATCTGAACAGGTCCATTTATAACGTATTGACCTCGGCAAAAGTCAATATATGATAAACATTAACATATGCATAACTACATGTAATACTTAAATTAATTAGTAGTATTCATGTTTATTTTTTTTAAATCACTGAATACCCTGACATGTAGTGTGGGCTTTTCTAGTGTTCAATGGAAAGACTACGATATGTACATGTATATACATTCCCTGACCTGAAGTGTGCCTTTTGAAGTGTTCACATGCGAGACCACTATATATACATAGTGGACTGTTGTTGTGTTAATGTGTGAGACAACTCTATATACATACCCTGATATACTGTTTGGACTGTTGTGGTGGGTACAGGTTGGACTACTGTTCCACGATTACCACGTGTTTTACATGCTCCACATAATACAGCAACAATAACTATGACAATGACCAATCCAATAATTCCTCCAATAACTGCTCCCACAATACTCCCGATTGCCCTAATAATGTACCGTTCAATTATAAAAGTCATGTGATGGATCCCATTAAAGCATCGTTTCCCACAATAACTGCTCCCACAATACATCCGATTGCCCTAATAATATACCGTTCATAAATAAAAGTCATGTGATGGATCCCATTAAAATATCAGTTCCAACAATAACTGCTCACACAATACTTCCGATTGCCCTAATAATATACCGTTCAATTATAAAAGTCAAGTGATGGTTCCCATTACAGCTAATTTCCTACTGCTGGTAGAGAAAAATTTGGTTGGCTTGCTTGCTTTGTTTGCATAAAATGTTTATTCAATCTTTGAAATTAAAATTGACATCTTCAAACAATATATACAGACCTTCTAAAATTCAAACTGACCACACGCACGATACACGCACGCACGATACACGCACGGTGAATGCACGATACACGCACGGTACACGCACGATACACGATACACGCACGATGAGCGATGAGCGTTACACGGAGGATTAACGCAAAATGAATGATGAATGATGAACGCACGATACACGCACGATGCACGATGAATGATAAATACACGATACACGCACGATACACGCAAGCACGATACACGCACGTTGAATGATTCATTGACGAATGAACAACGAACGCTTTTTACACGATTCTCAAAGCTTTTATATTTAGAATTGTATTTAAAATTTATATGCATTGTAATTAAAGGCAATACTTGTAGCCAGCTCAGATTCAAATAACTAAATTAAAGTCGGCTATTTTATATGCACCGGAAATATTTCTGAACTTAGACAGAAGCGGCAAAAGAAGGCGAGACATTGTGTTCCGCGAAACCCTAAACTAATTTTATTTCATACAGTTAAAATCTTAATTTTATTTATATGCATACAATGTCCGACGCATTATATCTATAGACAGTGACTGGTTCTAGAAATTATTTCAACTACATGTTTGATATAACTGATTGCAATAAATGAATGATCTATGTATTTTTATTTTCATGTTATATAATTTTTTCACTTTGACGGTTTATACATGTATGTATATATCTAAAAAAAAATAGTAAGCTGTTTTCGTATTCACTACAAGCATAGCAGAAATTATTTGATTCTTTTATGTTAACATGCACTGCAAATTTTTGTAGTTCTGTACATACATTGTATATACTTATGAACAGGACATATTAGGTTAATTTCACCAATAAATCGGTAGTTGGACATTATTTAGAACGTGTCGGTTTTTCCTTGATATTGGCGAAAATCAGTGATCCGACTGACACGAGCGAACTGACAAAACAACTGATTAAACAATCATAATCTCTTTTTTATGTAAGTTACAATGTTCCTTATATTATCCATTGTTATCAGAATCGTATATGTTAATTTAGAGCAAAAGATATTATTTTGTTAGAAAATTTGATTCGTACAAATTAATTAGAACTAGCTAAGAAAATGACATTTACCAAATAATTTAAACATTTGTTATACCAAATACTTTATTATATACTTCTGAAAGGACTTTTCGTCCTGAATATGCATGAAACTTTTGCCACTGGACATTTAAACAACCACTGAATAATCAATTAATCAAATTTTTCTCTCAGTAAAAATGAATTAAACAATATAACTGACACAATTGGTGTCTGTTGTTTGTTTGTATGTAGTAAACATACTGAATTTGTTTTTATTCCTTTTATACAATTTCAAGTATGTAAGAAAATTCATACATATTTCCAAACATCCTGACACTTCAAATTTCTAGGAGGTGAGATTCTCGGGGTTTTACCTAAAACTCTTAGGGAAAATACAATTATTAATTCCAATTTGAAACCAAACGGTAATAGATATCCCAAGTCTTTTTTAAATGCAGGTCTAATTTGATAAGGAGATTTGAAAAAAATCGATCTTAATGGTAGTTGAAATTTTACAGTGCAATCATTTTGTGTCCGTCGTTGTCTTTCATACATTGTACATATCAATTGGTGTATCCACTGTTTGCTGTTCGTAATCTGTTGTTTATGGCAATCAGGCCTCGCGATCGGTGTCCAAATTTAAACCCCCACTTAGGTAAATTAATGATCATTTATAGGGGAGGGGCTATTTTTCTTGATGCAAACATTATTTTCCTTCCTGAAATAAAAAAAAACAGCTTAACAATTTTCTATTTTTTTTCATTTAATCATAAACATATGCATATTAAATGATATTTTAAAAATTTAAAGCATATTTTTATTGTAAATATATCTAAATGTCAGGGTAATTTTCTTATCCAAATAATTTTTTTTTTCATTTTTTAAGGTGATAGTGTTATCAGTTATGTAATTTGACACGTGCCTTATAGTACAGTGATTTTCGGAAAAATTAACGAAAACTGGCACAGGCATTGTTCTATTATCATTTGTGATCTTTTATTGATTGAATTTGAATATATGCATTATATATCAATATCTATCTAGATAAGAAATGTGTACATTGTACAGCCCCCCTTTTCAGTCCTTAGTACCATATTATAACTCATTATTGCACTTAGGAGTCCTTAGTCGTGTTTAGACGCACCATTTTCTGCTCTTTGGTCGGATTGTTGTCTCTTTGACACATTCTCCATTTCAATCCTCCATTTTATTTCTTTATCTCTCTGTTTGATGTTTTTACAGACAAAAACAATTCGCAGAATTAATCTAAAAAGCAGACATTAAACTCTTTCTTCTAAAAACGTTTTGCATTTAAACCTTATTGCATGACATTGAAAAAGTATTTTATTATCAGTCTTATCACATATTATATGACCTTAATAAAAGTTTCCTATATAATGATTTTTGACAGAAATTTTCTTACTTAATAATTGAAGCATTCGTTCTTTTTGACACATTTGAAATTGCTGCGGCAGCCGTAAATTATATTTTGCGCGACGTCAAACTGTGAAATATCGGGAAAAGATGCATTTTTTCCTCGAGATTTAACCATTTGCTTAAAGGGAAACTCCGCAAAAAAAATCAAAAATTGATATTATGTCCATTCTGTATAAAAATGCTCAAATTCATTGATATTAAATCTATTCTGCTAGACAAGAGATCATAATCGATTTTGAAATTAGAGTATCAATACTCTGTGTGCCGCCAATTTGACCATCTTTGACCATCTTTTCCGTTTTTAGCCACGATATGTCTTTGAACCATAAAAGACCAAAGCAGTAACCTAATGTAGTCGTAATTGCGAGTGGATATCTTGTCAATCGTACGGTTGTATTATCCGACTTACTAATTTGATACGGAAAATGTTTTTTTTTTGTAAGTAACCAAGGTCTGCATGTCGTTTTTAACTGTTTATATGGGAATTGGTTAAAAAGTTATAGTTCAAAGTCATAAATGAACAAAAATAAGTGTTCCGTGAAAATTGTTTTCGAAAATCTAATTTGTTCATAATTCTTTTATGTAATAAACTTATTTTAATAAATTCGGACCTTCCCTTGTCTGATCACCTGCATGGCTAAAGGTATTACTCCCAAAGGTATTGTGAGGTGACACGTCCAGGTATTCAAGCGATTTCCTGTCGGGTGTATAATATACATCTTTGTCTTGCGTGTCTGATAGTGATATATACTGGTCAATTTTACTAAAACTCATACGCTTGTTTATAAATAACATTTCTGTTGTAAAGAACATTATTTATAAAAATCTAAATAATTAAAAAAAAAAGATTTGATAAAATAAAAATCTGTTTACACATTTTTTTCCGAGGGTACATTTGAGAAAATGTAAGTACTCGTCTCGTTGTCAAAAGTGAAGGACAGTTTGAAACATAAAAGAAATATAGATTTAACAAAAATATACGCACTTGTCAACCATTCGCCTGGATAGAACGTTACGGAACTATAGATAGTTGCAATTTAAAATTATATACCGGCATTTTTTAGATTGAACATAAGAAAGTAAAATACATGTTGTTTAATTTGGGTTAAAAGTTTTGTAAAGAGACTAGTCCTCGCATGACAACAGTATGCTATCATGGGATATCGATGGACTATTGTTTACCAAAAGAAGAAAAAGAGAACTATTTTGAATTAAATACAGGTCGATATTTAACTTGCTTTCATCAGTTGGTTCATCAAACTTTAGTTATATGGACATAGTAAAATCACAGATTTCTATTTCAATAAGATTGTTCTCTAACAAAGGAAGGAAATCGTCATCACGGGATTTATTTTCTTTCTTGGTATTCAATAACAGAAAAAAGAATAAGCTGTTTGTCCGCTAAATAGGGGTATTCGTGCCATATTAAAGACTTATAGTTATATCAAAAAATAGGGAAAATGACATTAAATTGGTTCTGTCTTTTTTTTTAAATATCGTTAAAGATGTGTGTCTAAGGTGAACGACACAAGAACCCCTTCATACTTTAGTACGAGAGTATAGCATGTAAACATTCCTTCTCAATATGGTTGTATTGGAAATCTTTTATTACAGATTGACAACTCATGGTCCGATCTGCATGTAATATTTGCCACATGACGCCCATAGTTCTTTCTACCATCATCATCTTATTCTCTGATATTGCTGTAAACATCGATGGTTTACACCCAAACAAAATGGGAGTGATGTACCTTCAAATCTTCACCGTGTTATAAACTGAAATTTCGGTATTGAAGTGAATCTACATCTCACAAACAGGATTTTTAAATAACGATTTTGAGTGATCACCTACCAAACCAATATAAACGTACTGTATGGCAAGATATAACCATGCAGGAACTTAGTTTTCGTCAGACACAAAAGCTCATCACTATCATAAACGTATACGTATATGAATGCAGTTTTAAAATATCAAGAACAAGCGGTCGATGTCGATAGTCCGTTTACTAACTGTTCAGAGTCAGACATGTCACTTTTCCATTCTTGGAAGCCTTCATATTCCCCGACGATGGGAACTCTTTCTAATTTGTTGACTATAAATGCTTGTATGGTTGTTCTGTCGTTTGTTGTTCGCTGGCTTATTGTTCGCTAGCTATTGTTCGCTAGCTTCTGTCTGGTCTGATTACGCGGGGATCCTCCTATCTGTTCTGTTAATGTTGATCGATTAAGGTTGGATACTATATAATATTTAAAATAAATGAATAGTTGTTAAAAAAATCCAGAACGAAGAATTATTTTCTCAAGTGTATTTTGTAAATATTTCATGTAAATAATAAATTTGCCAACAGAGCAATATATCTAATGTCGGTATTTAAAAGACCGCATACACATTTTGCGTTCGTATAATGGTATTACTTCGTCGTCGTCCGTCGTCAGTTTGACTTGTTCGTAGAGCGTTTTCACAAATTCTGGTATACTTTGTGGTCTCCAGTTAATCGCCATTTTGAATACGTGTTTTACAGATTCGCAAATGATACTTGTCCACAATTAAACATGTTCATGCCGGTTACGAGGTAATACACGATCGTACAATCGTTCTTTAAGTTTTTGAAAGTACGTGTTGAAGTTTTGATAACAAGAAAAAGATGTGGTATGATTGGGGATGAGACAACTCATCGCAAGAAATAAAATGACACAGAAGTTTTCCCCATAGGTCACCACACGACCTTCAACAGTAAGTAATGAACATACCACAGTCATTATTTCATAAATTATCTCATACAATATGTTAAACAGACAATTTGTTAAAAAAAAATCGTAAGGGTTCCGCGGAACCCAGTGTCTCGCCTATTCTTTCTGTTAATCGCAGGCTCGACAAAAATTAGGAAATAAATCAATAAAATATTCCTGTTGATACTATCTTTACATTGGAAGAAACTTATTACCAAGTTTGGTAAAAACCCAGAACAGTTTATGAATCTAATAAATATTTAAAAACTTCTTGATACTATCTTATGATCATAAACAAGCTTCTGTCCAAGTTTGGTAGAAATCCAAGATAGTTTAAGAAACGGTTATTAAAATTTCAAAACCTTTAACCATGCACAGAATGAATATTTGTAGACGCCGCCGCCGCCGAAGCCGAGGGAATGTAGGATCGCTTAGTCTCGCTTTTTCGACTAAAGTCGAAGACTCGACAAAAAACATACAAATCAGATTTCCTTCTGACATACGGGCGCAATACGCTTTTTTTATACGCCCGTAAAAAATATACGCGCGTCAACATTTTGACGGGATGTATTATAGTATACAAATGTACGGCGTACGTCCGTCCGCCGGGCTTTCACACGTCGCGCTGTAACTTGAGAACCGCTTATTCATTTCATGAAACTTAACATAGTTGTTTCTTATGATGGTTTTCGGAATTTACGGTTTTTATTGAAACCATTTGTACAGAATATGCACGCATCTTTGTCGGAATTAAAATAAAAACAAAACACTTATAAATATATATATTCCTTTTGTCTTGAAGTTCGTATATCTTACATAAACATTTTAACAAGCTGACCACACTCTTACTTATAAGTTAGCGCACATCAAAGTCGTGCTCATATGGCAAACAATTTTGTTGGGAAAGAAATAAAACAACAGCAAAATTATTTGTCCTTTTTATCATTTTAAGAAAGAACAACACATTTAATTATAAATATTTGAAGCATAAATATTTTCGATACAATTGTTTTAAATTACTTAAAATAAAAAGATCGTGATTGTTTAATCAGTTGCTATGTTAATTGGCACGTGTCAATCGGTTCATTGATTTTCGGCATATCAAAGAAAAACCGGCACGTGTCTAAATAATGTTGAATATTTCGTTTATTTACGAATATTTTTCTGTAAAATTTGAAATTTATGCATTAAATATCATTCTCTAACATGATATATCAAAATAATACATATAACAGCACCCCTTCTAGTCCTTAGTAGCATAGTCAAGGCCTTAGTGCACTAAGGACTTCTTAGCAGTGTTTAGACGTCTGTTTCCCGGCCGTTATTGAAATTCTTGACAATACCTTAATATTTGTATATTCCGAAGGCATACTGAATGTTTTACGGAGGGGACCAACCTAGTTAACAACATACTATTGTGAATTATTTTTTCGGATAATAATCTTTTAGACATACAAGACATACAATGTACATTAAAAACGGTGTCATTGTTAGGCAACCATGAACACAAAGAAAAATGAATCCGTGAAAGTGTTCCATGTTTATTCCATTCAAATAAAGACTTGTTATAATAATACCATATTTTAAACTGTTTTATAAAAAAAACAAAGATTATATCTTAACTTGTAAATTCAATTTCAAGTTTTAAAAGTTCCTCAATTTAAAATCTTTCTTAAGGAATATGATGATACATGATATACTTGCCTGATCCTATATTTGTTTAATTAAAAATTAAATAATGCCTTCATATAATGTTTATTTTTATTCAATTTTCCACAAAACATATTTAGCTTAGTTTAAATGAAATTCAGAACAGAGATTTCAGACACTTTTGAAGAGGATATACATATTCGTGTTAATTCACCTCAGTTTAATTTGTTAATTCAAGTTTGACATTTAACATTTTAATCCGCAATCCACATTTACCCGACAATCTTGTACATTGTATTTTCTCAATGGAATAACATTACATGCATGTGACCATCAGAAACTAAGACAAAATATTTATAATGATATTTATCAAAACTTAAATATGGAAGCGTATATGGTACAAATTAAGTATATTTATTGTCAAAGAATGTGTACTTATTTTCTTGAAATTCTTACTTATTAACTTGGAATTCCTTTGAAAATATCTTAGTAGCATATGAATTGGCCAAATAAGCGAATAATTATAATCTAGCATAGTTCAACCAAGGATTTGTATAGTTTCTTTTAAATAAAATATTGTTTGTGTTTTGGCGACTAAACCAGCAACATTGCCTTATTAAATAAAAATATAAAACTTTCGCCATCTGATAATGATAGGTTAAAATGTTCATTAAAATGTATAATATTTGTAAGTTTTATTTAAAGTCGGAACAAATATATATACTTTAACCGCGAGAAAAAAATATAAGCTTTGGTGAGCTCTATAACCGACTATCATATAATAACCGCAATGTATGAACGTTACACAATTAGAGATGAACGTTTGACAAATGGACATTTTATCTGATATACACAATTATACACGATTGACGAACGCACGATACACGGTTAAGAATGAATGATTGATGAACGCACGATACACGGTTGAGAATGAATGATTGATGAGCGCACGATACACGCACGATGCACGATTAAGAATACACGATGCACGCACGTTACACGGAAAATACACGGAACGATGAATGATGAACGCACGATTGGTACACGCACGATACACGCACGATGCACGCACGCAACACGCACGATACACGATGAACGCACGGAATAATGGTCAGTTTGAATTTTAGAAGGTCTGTATAGGCATTAGTTAAACTTGTGTATAGTATATTTAAATTTAATTGGATGTTATCCTTACATAATTGTACAATATACAAACAAAGCAAGCAAGCTTACCAGAGTCGTGCATTACTTGCATTAGGAAATTAGCTGTAAAGTATCAGTTCCCATAGTATCATTTGTTTTTATTTGTGACAGTCTTGCCAGGGTTCCGACAATCGCAGATGGTTTTTGTTTTAATACAATTGACGTTTAGAAGTTGGTTATACTTGTTATTTTGTCCTAGTTTAAAAGAATATAATTTGGTAACGTTACTTTTTCTGCTATATAACATTGTATTACACGTGTTTCTTTATGAAAAGTTATTTTCAACCATTATACAAGGAGCTCGTTGTGTAAAATATTTACTTTGAATATTACTACAGCTTGATAATATACTATTTTTCAAAATGAAATGATGTACTTTAAACTATCAATGGATATCAGGTTTAAATTGTGAATTGCAGACTTGTGTTTTATCCACATAAAAAAAATCACCAGTGACGCTCTAATAAAAAAAGTTAAAAAGGCAAAATTAAATACAATGTTAAAGAGCATTGAGGACCAAAATTTCCAAACGGTCTTGCTAGATAGCGCTAATGTAATCTATATGGCTCTAGATATATATTGTTTAAATATATGCTTACCAGTAGGTGTCGCAGTAGTAATAATAGTTGTAGTAATAACTGTAACAGTACCCGGCGAAGGTAGGTACCACTAGAAAAATAAGTATATAATACATTCTATAAGTTCAGTAATTATCAGCTAAGGTTGCAAATACAGGTAAACAAACCGCCGGTAGAATTCAGTCTCTGAATGAGGTAGGAAATACTTGGAAAGTAAGTAAAGTTCAGTAGTAGTGACTTCAGCAGTATCCATCCGAAATCGGTTATACTATAGGCACAATAATTACACTGTAAAATAGTTATCGGGTCAGTTAGCGCCCACTACAATTTAGGAAACATTCGTCCGTTTTGAGATTGTCTCTTTATTTTGAAACAATAGAGACAACTTATTTCTAAACCAGTATAGCAATAAACTAACTGAAGTAATGAACACGAAACCAACATAAAGGGTACGAACGTGTTGCCTGTGAATGTGATAGGGGCGGAAGTGATTTTTTTATATTTTGGTGTACATAAATGCAATTGTAGGTTAAGAAAATTAAAATGAATTTTAATAAGCTCGAAAATCACGAATATTGATAACAAAAAGGTTTTCTTCAAAAGAAAACCATTTGAACATTTCTTGTCGACAGTTTATATAGTGTACAATAGCTAACTATTTGTCAGAACAACTCTATTGTTTGTACACGTTAAAAGTGGTGTATTTGTTTAATTAAAGCTTTTTGATACAATCAATTCCCTGTGTGTAATTTTAAGATTTATAATACTGTATAGTTTTTTTAAGTTAAAGGGCAAAAAGTAGCCTTATACCTTTTTCTTTCTCTTTTTGATAAGACTATTTTCAGTAGCAATCAAAGGATAACATATTAAAGTTACAAGACAAAAGTGACCAAATGTACCATGTAAAGTCATTTTGCCATTTTCTTTTTGTACATTTGTAGTTGCATGTTTGTTTGTTTTTATTATGATCAACATTTTATAATTATTATCACACAATGTTGACTGCCGTATCGCCTTTTTCGGCATGTTACCTTATATTATGTCTGTTTTTCTTGTTCACACATTGTTTTCATTATTGTTTGTTTTGTTCATTATAGTGGAATAGTATGCGACAGCCATACAAGTGAGAAGTTTAGCTACATGTAGCTATAAATCCAGCTTTATTCCACCATTATTACATAAGGAAATGGCAGTATACCAAGTCAGGAATATGACAGTTGGTGTGCATTTGTTTGGTATGTTTTAGCCGTTGACTTTGCCATTAGATAAGGGATTTTTCGATTTAATTTTTTCTTTAAAGTGGTACCTAACACTTTCACTAAAACTAATTTGGCTTGTTTAATTTTAATAAAATTTGGACAAAGAATTAAGTTTGACCTTTTAACAAAAATATAAAAATTTTAAAAATTTTGAACCAACCGTTTTGTCAGAAAAAAATACACTGGTTATATGATTTATATAGCAGTTTGACAAGCACCAATTTTGATCATTAAGAAGCTTTATATTCCCTTTACAACACAACGTAATTAAAACGTTTAGCTGACTTTACAGAGTATCTCCCTGTAGTGTTAGGTACTACCTTAAGATTGGTAACTTTGTAATTTTACTTTTATCACTGAACACATTAACACTGTGTCTAAACCACGCCGGCAAAAAATGTTCGGACTTGATGTATCTAACATCCAGCACAATGAGTCGACGGAACATCAATAGACAGAAGAAAGATAGGTTTCTCCTTATTTTCTTATTTTTTTATGTTGTCGAAGGATACATATATATATACAACTATTTTCTATTGTAAGATGCAATATTTTGTACAACCGTTCTTATTTCTCTGTTAATAAAAATTAACAGAGAAATAAGTAAAAATGCACGTCAAAATGACGAATTGAGTGAACCTTGCCTCGAAATTGTTTAATTTCTCGTTAAATTGTTCACATTGTACGAAAAAAGGGTACGGAAAGATACTGACACGGAGATTGCAAAACTTGTCATTATGAACATCTCGATACTTGTATTTCTGAGTATGAAACTGGCACACATTTGATATGTGATTTTCTCGCACAATAGGATGGGCACCTTTATAAGTAATCTTTTTGTTGGGAAAATTTGGTTGCCTCTATAGGGAATCACTGAAGCATAACTAGAGAGGGCCCCCCTTAGGTCAGTCAGCGCCCCCTCCCCTTATGACAAGTTTTGAATCCGCCACTGGGCAATATATACGGACAGACGGATTCAGTTTATTGTAAAGTGGACGTAATTCGACAGCTTTTACATACCGCCGAGCGTAGAGAGTCGAACAATATTTTCACTATTTTTTGCTTTAAAAAATCGTTAAATACATGAATCAATATAGTTTTGCCAATCAAAGGTGGGGTCGGGAGCGTGCAACCTATACGTCTTCTAGATTCGCCACTTATCTTATAAAATGTATATCGAATTAAAATATTGTAAGAAATAATAAACAGGGATACCCGCGAAATCGGACTATGTAAGTTTGATTATGTTTATTATAAATATTCACATTGATATTTTTAAACAAGCTAGACCAAGTGATTCGAATTCATAGCGTTTTGAACTATTTGTATAAAGCCCTTGATTTCATTTCTATAACAAAATTTTGTTAAAAAACACCAGTGAAGTTGTTTGCTATGTCCAATCAAGTTATCTCGTTCGTGAAATTTGAAATTTTCAGTTGTTACACAATTTTTTTTTAAATTCAAGAACAGTGCAATTTTGTTTGAAATTCTTGGTTGTTTTTAGCTCACTTGACCAGGAAAAAGTGATTTTTTTCATCACTTGGCATCGATCGACCGTCGTTCATTGTCGTTCAATATAATTTTTTACATTAATTTTTACAACTAAAATTACTAGGCTGCATTTAACAAACCTTATCTAAAATCATGTCTTTTTTAATTATAATTAGGGTATCTATTTTTAAAAAGTTTACTGTGACCCCGCTTGTCAACCAAGATGGCCGGCATGGCTAAGCCATTAACATAGGGGAACTTGCAAGTGCATGATATCAATTTTTTTAAAACAGCCGTATAGACATAGAAAATTAGAAAGAGCCAGGTGATTATCTTCAAAGTGTTGAGCTCTACCATTTGTCCATTTACTTCAAAATTCTCACATTACTTCTTAAAGGAGTTATTGCATTGCCCCTAAATGACGAATTTGAAGTTCTTTTTATCAATTTCTATCTTTTATTTTCAAACATATACAAGTAATATAGCAAAAATGATACTAAGACAAGATATATAAATAAGTCGACTTGGCCGATATACTTTTAAAATTTATTGACCTTTACTTTAGAGTTTTTTTCATTTCTTTGCGTTTTTACACGCCCGTCACAATTTTGACAGGACGTATTATTGTATACATTCGTCCATCCGTCCGTCTGTTCTTCCTTCCATCCGCCCGTTCCTCCGTTTATTAGTCATTCTGTCCGTCCGTCCGTCTATCTAGCAGTCTACCCTGCTGTCCCGCGTAAACATGGCACACCGTAACTAGAGAACAGGTTATATAATGTTCATGAAACTTAACAAAGTTATTTCTTATAATGGTCAAATGATCTATAAACCTTTAAGTGAAAATCAAATTAAATCTTTTTGAGTTACAAAACTTTGTAAGTAAAACAGGAGAGTGTTTTTTTAACATGTCAATTTATCATTATCGATCATTATCACGGGTGTCATTCGGTTTAACGAGAGAAATGATCGTGAAAGAATATCTAACGGCGGTTAAGTATTGAGAGACGATCGTGAAAGCTCTGGTAACGGATCGTGAAGACATTTAATGTAAATTCTAGTTCAGAATCTTTGAAAAAATCGCTTAATTTTCAAAACGCGGAACAAATCCGAACAAAAAAATACGTCTGTCAAAATCGTTTAACTTCCTCAATATAACTGTGAAATAAGATAAAGAAAATATGCAGTACTTTATGAAAAAACACAAAAGGTGCAATGCCTGTCTAAGAAATTAATTACAAATAACACGCTTTTTGTACCTATAATGGTCATATTTCAATTTATCATGATATATTTGAAATTTAATCCTTAGTGTATCTGATAGTACAGTAAAATTAAAGTATGTTCTTCCTAATAAGCATTAACTTGTATATGAAAACCTTGAATTTGTTGAATTTCCATCAAACTTGATCGTGAAAGATCAGGCAACGCATTATTTTTATCGTGAAAGATAATGCGTGACTAGATTTAATATTAGTAATCAGAAATCAGTATTTCTTTTACCATTTGATAAACCTGCAACTGGTTGACGCCTGTAACTATTTTGATAAGGATGAACATTAAAGCTATTATTTTTTTTTTATTCAACACTTTACCACGAAATTTAAAAAAAACACAACTACAAAAGTGTCTAAATAAGTGTGAAAGATTCAGCTCTGAGAATCGGTCAAGTGCAATTCAGAAATACCGACACTATTTAGCCAACAATATGGATATGGAACGTTTAAACCAAAATGATATCCATCAAACAAAAAATTACAGCAAAACAGCATCTTGCATGAGTAATTTGAGATTGAACGATAACCAACATTTTGTGCAACAGTACTTTCTTAAGTTCTTTATACACAACGCAGATGTGGATTAATTTAAATATATACTACAGACTATAAGGGCACATTGCATTTGCGCCAATTTTTGAAAATTACAATCTTTCATTTGCACCACAAGGTTATATTTCATTTGCGCCAAAAAATAAAAAATTCAAGAAGATGTAGTATGATTGGCAATGAGACAACTATCCACAAAAGACTAAAATGACACAGACATTACCAACTAAAGGTCACCGTACGGCCTTCAACAATGAGCAAAGGCCATACCGCATAGTCAACTATAAAAGGCCTAGATAAGACAATGTAAAACAATTCAAACGAGAAAACTAACGGCCTTATTTATGTAAAAAAAAAAGAATGAAAAACAAATATGTAACACATAAACAAACGACAACCACTGAATTACAGGCTCCTGACTTGGGACAGGCACATACATAAATAATGTGGTGGGGTTAAACATGTTAGCCAAGTCGTTTATTGGTATCCCAAATAAATAAAACCTTGCAAACTCAGTATAACAATTGAAATGGACTGCAGTTCATGAAAAAAACGGACTATCTTTTTTATCAATATGGTATGCACTTGAGAGAAGGAATTTTCCAGACATGATTACATCAAGGCCGTCGCTTACAAGTTTGGTGCCAGGGTAGACGTATAACTTTACAATAGTGTATCATGCCTAGAATAACTCTAGTGTAAACTTATTTCATAGTAGGTGTTATGATCACGTTTATTTATAACAGAACTCTGTTTCATTAAGGTTTTATTTATTATCAACATTTTTTTAAATATATGTTTCATACTACATTGTATTTACCTGTATTTACTTGTAATATTGGCGCAATCAATAGGTTTTATTTTGGCGCAAATGAAATATTGTTTGTGGCGCAAATGAAAGATTTTTTTGGCGCAAATGAAATACCAATTGGCGCAAAAGCAAAGCACCGGACTATAGAATACCAGATCGCAAATGCTGTAATGTCTCGTCTTTTTTACATATGATAGTACAAAATGTATATTTGTTGAACGCCTATAATATCAAGGGGTTTCCTAGAAGTGTCAAATGCGCTTAAGATTGTCAATGTTTCATAAAAAGAATTCAGGGTTAGATATTCCGTTGATATAGAACGGTTGTAGAAAATATTGCATCTCACAATAGAAAATAGTTGTAGATGTATATGTATTCTTCGATATCATAAAAAAATAAGAAAATAATCTTATAAACATATTTCTCCGATGAGTTGGATAACCTACTATTCACTTCGATATTTGTACATGTAACGTAATAAAAGTCGTTTGATCAGTAAAAAATATAGAAAATCTGCTATTTAATATATAGCAAAGTAATTGGAAATGATTTATTTCTTCTAAATTCTAAAGTGCCCTTACTGCAGTGACGTCATTTAGAACTGTTCTACAGTCCTGACTGATTTAGTCAGTTCTGCTGACAGTTTTACGGTTAGAAGTGATTTGGACAGTTCTACCTAGAACTGATTTAGACAGTTCTACCCTAGAACTGATTTAGACAGTTCTACCCTAGAACTGATCCTGACAGTTCTACCTAGAACTGATATAGACAGTTCTACCTAGAACTGATTTAGACAGTTCTACCCTAGAACTGATCCTGACAGTTCTACCTAGAACTGATTTAGTCAGTTCTACCTAGAACTGATTTAGTCAGTTCTACCTAGAACTGATTTAGTCAGTTCTACCTAGAACTGATTTAGTCAGTTCTACCTAGAACTGATTCTGACAGTTCTACTTAGAACAGTTCTAGGGTAGAACTGTTCTAGGTAGAACTGTTCTAGGACAGGTTAGAACAGTTCTATGACAGAATATTCTGACAGTTCTAATGAGAGGTTAGAAGTGATCTCCACTGTATATTTGTTGAACGTCAATAATATCAAGGGGTTTCCTAGAAGTGTCAAATGCGCTTAAGATTGTCAATGTTTCATAAAAAGAGTTCAGGGTTAGATATTCCGTTAAATTATATAGAACGGTTGTAGAAAATATTGCATCTGACAATAGAAAATAGTTGTAGATGTATATGTATTCCTCGATATCATAAAAAAAATTAAGAAAATAAGGAGAAACCTATCTTTCTTCTGTCCATTGATGTTCCGTCATTGTGCCGGATGTTAGATACCATCGGGTCCGAACAATTTTTGCCGGTGTGGTTTAGACACAGTGATTAATGCTGCATACTTTTAGCAGGAAAGGGGAATTAGAATTTAAAGAGAAGTGAGGGTATGAATAATGAACTAGGGATATAAATAAGGAGATGAGGAGAAGAACAGATATAGAGTTAAATAGGTAGATATGATGTATAGTGGAAAATGGGGTACGAAGAGACATGGGATAAACTAATGTAAATGAAAAGATAGTTGGTAAAGTGTTATGTATGGTATAAAGAACAATGTGAGATCAAAATATAAGGTATAAGGAGAAGAAAGGTATAAGAGGATATGAGGTACGAAATAATATGATGGAGTATTCGTGGGGTATAGGGATTAAAAGGATATGTGATTTATAAAGGGTTGTAGGCCAAAAGATCTAGATGTTGGTAAGGGAATATTGTGTAAAGGGATGTGATGTATAAGGAGATGTTGGGTATATAGAGATGTTTTGTATAAGGAGATGTAATTTATAAAGAGATGATGGGTATAAAGTGATATGACATATACGGAGGTGTAGGATATATAAAGAGATGTGAGGTATAAAAAATGTTGGGAGATGCAAATTATAGGGATATGTTAGGTATATGGAGAGATATAAATGTATAGAGAGATATGGGTAAGAATGTGTGAGTACATTAAGGAGAAATGTGGTATCAAGAGATGTTGGGTATAAAGAGTTGAAAAATATGATAATGTTTGATATAAGGACATATTGGTTACAAGGAGATGTGGTAAATACGGAGAAGTTGGGTATAACGAAACATTTTGTACAAATAAGGAGATATTTAGCATACGGGTATGTGGCTAAGGACAAAGTCATGTACATGTATAAGCAGATGTGGAACAGCACGTGTGGGGATATTGATAAGTGGGTCCGCAGATGTGAGGTATATAAGGAAATGTGGGATAGAATAAGATGCGGATGAGGGCATGTACACTGTAAAGATACATTGATTGGGAAATGTTTGTGATTAGGACGTTGGTATATGTGAGAAAGAGATATGGGGTATATTTGTATAAGTAGATGTGAGCAAGGAAGTGTATGGTAACGGAGGTATGGGGTATTATGAGATGTGGTTATATGTGGTTATAAGGAGATGTGGTTATATGTGGTTATAAGGAGATGTGGCATGTATAAGGTGGTCTGGAATTATGAATAATGGCATATGGATATATGAATAGATAAGGAGATGATCGGTATTGTTTCGGTTTTTTTGTTAAATGAGATATTGGGTTAATGGACATTTCGGATAAAAAAAATGTGGGGAGATATGTTGGTTAAAGAAGACAATCATAAACTTCATAAATTATAGTCTTTTACTTCAAGAAAAGGGAGAAAACACCCCGATCAGGTTTATACAGTGGAGATCACTTCTAACCTCTCATTAAATCTGTCAGGAGAACTGTTCTAGAACAGTACGTAGAACTGTCAGCCTGACACCTTTTAGTCAGTTCTAGGTTAGAACTGTTCTAGCTAGAACTGATTTGGTCAGTTCTACCTAGAACTGATTTGGACAGTTCTACCTAGAACTGATCCTGACAGTTCTACCCTAGAACTGATCCTGACAGTTCTAGCTAGAACTGACCAGATATTTGGTCAGTTCTACTTCTAGAACAGTTCTACGGTTAGAATTGATTTCTAATTCTACGGCTAGAATTGATTTTTATAAATTCTACGGCCAGAATTGATTTATAAATTCTACGGCTAAAATTGATTTATAAATTCTACGGCTAAAATTGATTTATAAATTCTGCGGCTAAAATTGATTTATAAATTCTACGGCTAGAGTTGATATATAAGTTTTAAGAACACTTTGCCTTAATATAAAGGGTTGGGTGAAAAGCGATTTAAATTATATTGAGTTTTGCTATTTTGCCGGTTTTATTTCAGATTTATAATCGGCAAGACTTAGGCAGCAACCATTTGATTTTCGGGGGGGGGGGGGGGGGGGGGGGCTATGGTTTTTGTTTGTTTCATCCTCAGCTGCCACTATATGTAATGCTAAAATTGAAAGAAAAAAATTGTTTTCGGTTTGTCGCTAAAAAAAATAGATTGTTCTTCGCCGAAGTCGAAAAAAAAAAGATTGTACAGAAAAAAACCATATAGCCCCCCCCCCCCCTAGAAAATCAAATGGTTGCTGCCTTATAGAACATGTTTAACCTGTTAACCCCGCCATATTCTGCATGTATGTGCCTGTTCCAAGTCAGGAGCATGTAATTCAGTGATTTTCATTTGTTTTTCTCTCAATTTTTGTACATAAATTAGGCCGTTAGTATTAAGGGGGGGATTATTATTTGAATTGTTTTACATTTGTTATTCCGGGAGTCAGGATGGCTCATTATCACATAACAAAATAATCGGACCTCAATAACCAATATAATATCTGTTTACAAAATTTTCTGTCCGCATCAACCAAAACCATGAAAACTGACCATATTTGACCGCATCAACCAAACCTGACCATATGTGACAGCATCAACCAAAACTGACCATATTTACACTTTATAATGTAAATCTTATATATATATATATATATATATATATATATATATATATATATATATATATATAGCCGCATTGTAAATCATTTATACATGTAGTTACATATCACGATGGATTGTATAATTCAAATGACAGCAATATTGTAACACATTGGCTAAAAAAAAATTTCACATCAATTTAGAGTACCAGCAATTTTCTGCAAGTCCTCTTATTATTCACAATATTGAATTGTAAACAAATTTCAGTAGTTTCGATATACATGTATCAGACTGAGTCGTTTTAACAAAATTATTTGACCATATCAACCAAAACTGAACTTATTTACACTTATCATGTAAATATATATGGCCTCATTGTAAACCAATGATATTTCTATGTCAGGACGGATCGTATGATAAAAATGACACCAACTTTGGAACACAATACACCTATATTGCTAATCCTGGCTGACCCGGCCTCTTGAACTTTTGAAGCATACGTACAACAATCACTTTTCCATTGTGGCGTCAGATATTTTGTTTTATGATGTCAAATTTTTACGGGAACCTGTGCGATTTCCAGTAATGGCAGACAAATAGCGGTAAGGTGTATTTTTACCCTATCTAAAAATTTAGCGCACCCTTATTTTCTCTCTGTATCCATAATAATGAACCGTCCAGGGGCGGATGCAGGAATTTTCGAAAGGGGGGTGCTAACCCAGGGCACCCAGGGCAAAGGGGGGGGGGGTGCAAAACATATGTCCCGATACAAATGCATTGATCGGCAAAAATAAAGGGGGGGTGCGCACCCCCGGAACCCCCCCCCCCCCCCCTGGATCCGCCACTGCCGTCACTAAAGTGACTTTTTAAGTCAGTTAGTTTGTGATGGTTTTTTTTTAACATGTTTAAACAAAACTATTTTACGGCATCATCCAACACTCACATGACTGATTCATATACTTTATTTTAAAATAAAAAGTACATGTATGGGAAGTTCTCTTCTTGGAATAGTATACTGTTAATATAATTTGAAGACAAATGGAAGAAGGCAAAGAAAAATGCATGATTTTATTTGTAGCCGAACGTCCAGTGGCAAATGCTTCATTCATGTTCAGATGAGTATATTTTTCTGAGTTTCAGACTCCCAGATATCATTTATAATCGTTATGGATAAGTCTGGCTAAATTGACGAGATGGTGCAAATGTATATAGTTTTTATCATTAATATCCCATAATTCATCCACTGTACAATTTTCGTATGAACATTTGTCAAAACAGAATTTTAAATGAATGTAAATCCAAGGCAAACAAGGTAAATTACGATTAAAATTCCATGAATTATATGCAGAGATATATAGTGCGGTGACTGAAGGCAGATTTTTTTAAATTTAATCTCCCCACCGAACACACACCTACATAATATATCATTGGAAAGAGGAAATCGTGTACTATAATAATATGCCTGTCGTCAGGACTTGATATGGTCACATCTTTTTCAAATTGAGGTTAAAGGTCATATGTAAAAATCTGTGAAAATTTGGGACGGTTTCAATTTTGACATTTTTTTCTATTTCTAAACTCTACCTCAATACAAATGAAACTGTTTTGTCTTTATTAATGTTTGTTATTTATTATACATAAACCTTAATCATTGAGATTTTTTTATCCAAAAAAATCCTAAAACGACGTTTTATAAACAAAACTTCAAAAATCAAGTTTTCAACCTATAAAATGTTTAGAGCACCTTAACCTTATGAAAAATATCAATTTCAGGTAAAATTCAAGTGTCATGCAGGACAATACTTTAAAATTATTTTTTAAACTATTATAGTGGGTGAGGTATCAAACCAAAGCCATAGAACACTACAGTCAAATATGACCTCAAATTGAATTTGCGGATACTTCAGGTTTTTTTTATAGACTACTCGTTGCTTTTGTTTTTTTTCCCAATTATTACTGCTACGATAGTATTATCTTTTGTGGTGTATTTAAGTCTGGTTAATATCTATTACATTATAGGTTTTGTAACTATATCCCCTTTTTTCCCTTGCAACGTACCACAAACTTCAAAAGTATTCCATATAAAAAAAGATATGATTGCAAATGAGACAACTCTCCAAATGAGATCAAATGAGACATAAAACAATTATAGGTCCCGTACGGGCTTCAACAATGAGTAAAATTCATACTGCATAGTTTTCAATTCCCGAAATGAATAATATAGAACAAACAAAAAATGTAACGGCCTGATTAATGTACAAAATAAATAAGAAAGAAACAAATATAGTATATAGAAGAAAAAAAACGACAAACACTGCATTACCGTCTCGTGACTTGAAACAGACACATACAGATAGTGGCGGGGTTTAACTTTTTTAAGAGCACGCCAACACTCCCCTAACCTCGGGGGGGGGGGGGGGCTGGAACCGTGTGTACCAGTGCAACAAGCTTTATACCAAATCAACCGTTATCTCCATCATCTTCATTTTCATCAACCGTAACAAGACATGTTTTGATATTTCTACACATTTCACTCATGGCCACAGGTCTGCACCTGAAAGGTTCTGCTCAAAGCAAACACGTTATTTTGAGTTTTTCTTTACAAGTACAGACAAGGTATTATAGAAAGTCCGAAGACATTTGTTCCTAAAAGAAACCAGCTTCAACCATCCCTATCAATTCATCCAAGATTTAACAGAGATCTAAAAGGGGGTTAAGGAAGGTGTGATGACATCCATATGCTTGTCTGCAAAGGTGCTGGGGAAACATTATACGAGACGGACACACTATCTTGAATTCGCTCAATTTCATGGTAGGCAACACATTGGATAGCGTCGCACTTTAATTTAAGAAGCATAAAATCCATTGGCACTCAATGTTTCAACAAGGTGTTTTGAACCAAACTCATGGTACATTTGTAAAGCCAATCCTAAACGAAAAGGAGTAAAACAAAAACGATTGCCTCAACAATTGCTTAGCATTTTCACAATTTCCTGAGAATAGTGTTGGCTGTATGCATAATGCAGTTTCATTGAGTAACCATAGAATGAATTGCAATAAATATGAAGGCATTGACTGATTTAAGAAGGAAGAGACAATTCATCCGAAGTTGGGTAGTCTTCTTTAGAGTTTTGATGTCTTTTCTAAGTAAACTTGCAGCGGAATGAAATATCTGTCCGTTATTTGTGTCTATTACAGTTGACATTGAGATTTTGAGGTCAGTTTTCAATTGACTAGAAGCTTATTTGGCATCTTAAATAGTTATTTTGCTACTATATATTATGTTATATTTGCCTTGAACTTGTTGAAGTTGTTTGACAACTGAATTTCTATAGAAATAAATGACTTTAGACTGCATTTTACATGTAGAATATTTTAAATTAGAATCAGCCGGAAGAAATGATCTATATTTATCAAGTAACGGTGTCATGAGGAATGACCATTAAATCGTTGTCAATAGCCAAAATAAAATTAGTAAAAGCAGTATCGTGTTCTGAGGTATCTGCTTTTGTGATGAACATGGATCACCTGTTTTATTTTACTAGGGTTCATCTTATTTCTTTTATCAAGCTGAAACATTGTTATACGAACTCGTTATGTTTGAAAGTTGAACAGTTGTCTACTTTTGGTTTTGTTTTGTTTACATTGCTATGGATATTTATAATATTTAGAATCAGTAACGGACCGGTCGTGGTTAACATACCCGGAAATATTCCGATCGGTAGTCGTAAACATAAAGGCCGTCATTCAAACGTTTTAGCATTAAGGGTTAGGTAATTATAAACACTCATATGAATAAGACATATGGTATCGTCCAAATTAAATGGTATGGTCCAAAACCTTAGTATATTTAGCTGATGTGCTGTCAGAACAAGGGTCGCTTGATGGATAATCCGGACGCCTTAAAGAAGGGAAAAGGTAATTATTTACACTTTATAAAAGAATTAATAGAATCTGAATAAGAATCTATCTGCGTACCTAAATAAGGTTGCAGGAGTATTAAAGTTGTACTTACGCACCGGGTAATAGGTGCATAGGCGACTGTGCGGAAATACGTGCACTGGTTATGCAGTGCAAAGGCTGAATAAGCCAGATAGTGCACAGGATAGCGGTGCACAGGATAGTAGCGCATAGGTAGACATTAGCAAGGTTTGGAATAGTGCACAGGTTAGCACTGGTTGTTGCTTAACACAAGGTCTGTTCAAAGACAGCAACACGTCCCACAAATTGTTATTGTGTGTCAGAGGCAAAAGTTAACAAATTAAAGATAAAAATATAAGAAACGGTGCAGCTTCCAATATCCAGGGGTAAACTTTGGTACGATACCCAGAAGTCACTACCCCCGAGTACGTGACATAATTTTGGTGGCAGCGGTGGGATATTGGCAAATGCACCTATACTTGATTAAACATGGACGATTTACAACAGCATATAAGTACGTTAGAGGAAGATGTAAAGCAAAAGATAGAAAAGATGAGACAAACTCAAAATCCTAGGTTTTTGACACCACAACACTCTACCCCAAAAGAACAACCTAGAAACCTGACAGATTCTGGTATTGCTCAGACGAGGCGCACGGATTTCGGCTATGTCAAAGAGCGCACAGTCCAAACACAGCTTCAACGAGCTGATGATGCACCAACATTGTTTGGACCTTACGTAAGTGAGCACGAACAGGGAGCCCGCTCTAAGCAAGGGCATTACAAAACAACTAGCGCAACGCCCGGCACCAGTAGCGGAGGTTCAGTGGAGATTTCTCCTATCTTAAGACCTAGCCAAAGGAATGCAAAACAGGCTGTCAATAACCAGGAAAAAGTACGCACGCCTGGAAAGAATACGAGAAGAGAAATCAAACTGGCCAATTATGATGGGTCTGGCGAGTGGGTTGCTTTTAAATCGCACTTTGAAGCATGTGCTATCATCAATAACTGGGACGAATATGAACAGGGGCTTTACCTTGCCGCTGCCCTTCGCGGGCACGCACAGAGTGTCTTCAGCGATTTACCAACTGATAAGAAAATGAATTATGAGACCTTAGTTAAATCATTAGAAGAGCGATTTGCTCCTCCAAATCAGTCCGAACTTTACAGAGTTCAGTTGAAGGAGACACGCCAGCGAGCAAGTGAAACCTTGCCAGAACTAGGACAAACTATACGGAGATTAGTTAACAGAGCATACCCACTAGCACCCACTGAAGTAAAAGAAACATTATCAAAGGATTATTTCTTAGATGCATTGCACGATAGTGAGATGAGGATAAAAATTAAACAATCCAGACCGCAAAACTTAAACCAAGCAATCTGTTTAGCTGTCGAACTTGAGGCGTTCTACAAAGCAGAGAAAAGACAAGATTTTGTAAAACCTCAGATGCGGGCTACGCATGTAGATACTAGTGGACACGAATTATCCAAGGACGATAAGTTCACAGAAATGATGAATTCTTTCAATAAGCAACTAGAATCACTCCGAATGGATTTAAATGAATTTAAAAACAGCGGACAAAGAAACACTGCCGATCCGGAATGGAAACAGAATCAGCAATGTTACAATTGCGGTAAATATGGACATTTTAAGCGAGAATGTAGGCTACGAAAGCAAGGCGGCAATGGGAACGGTCAATACAGGAACCATGAGAATGGCTCTGCAAGGCCAGTGCATTCTAAAACAAGAAGACAGCGGAGAAAGCAAATCAAGCTGAATGTTCAAAATAACTCTACGAAAGAAGCAGGGGCATATATAGACGTAGCTATAGGAAATATAAAGGCCAGTTTTCTCGTAGACACAGGCGCCACTGTCACTCTTATATCAAATAAATTATTCAATAGTTTGAGAAAAGAAGAGATGCCAAACCTCAATCAAGTGGATCAAACTATTATGTCAGCAAACGGCTCTGAACTAAACGTTACGGGAAAAGGTGAATTTCACATCTGGATTGATCATAACGTATATTTAGCAGAGGCAGTAGTAGCGGATCTTGCTTTAGATGGCATAATTGGTTTAGATTTTCTCAAGAAAAATAGATGTCTGATTAATTTACAAGAAGAACATATGGTTTGCAATAACCAGGTGATACCACTGAACTTCACTGGACAGCTTGGTTGCTATAGAGTGTCTGTAGTTGAAGATACATGCATACAGCCAGGCACAGAAGCTTTGGTCCGGGGTCACATTAACGAATATCCGTCAACAAAGAATGAAGTAGGCTTAGGAATCATTGAACCCTGTGACAAATTTGTAGCAAAGGACAGTGCCTTAATGGCAAGAACTTTAGTTAAAGCCTCAGAAACCGTACCACTGCGCTTTATGAATGTATCGAATGTAGTGAAGATAATAAGAGCTGGGACAATTGTAGGAAATATAAGCCCTATTCAGGACGTGATAAGCGACGACAAAAATATTACTGATATACATAAGGATCAGAACCTAAGAATTGAATTGCAAAAATTACTGAGTAATTGCAGCGAAAATCTTAGCCAGGAGCAAAAACGTGGAGTTGAAAATCTTCTCAATGAATACAAAGATCTTTTTTCAGCATCCGACAGGGACTTAGGTAGAACTAATTTGGTGCGCCACACCATAAATACAGGAAATAATGCACCATTAAACAACCGCCTCGCCGCACCCCCATTCATATGCGAGAGGAAGTCGATAGACATATCGATGACATGCTTGAACGCGGAGTAATTGAGCCAGCCGACGGTCCATGGTCGTCTGGGATAGTACTGGTAAAGAAAAAGGATGGTACTACACGCTTTTGCGTTGATTATCGCAAGGTCAACGATTTAACAGTAAAAGACGCATATCCATTACCCCGCATCGACGACTCATTGGAGCAATTGTCCGGAAATAAATGGTTCTCTACTTTAGACCTTTGTTCGGGATACTGGCAGGTGGAAATGGCAGGGAAAGATCGCCCGAAAACTGCATTTGCCAGCCGAAGGGGACTGTTTCAATTTCGACAGATGCCATTCGGCCTTGCCTGTGCACCAGCAACCTTTGAAAGATTAATGGAGAGAGTATTAGCGGGACTGCAGTGGAGTATATGTCTAGTTTATCTGGACGATATAATTGTGGTTGGAAAATCGTTTGAGGAAATGCTCGAAAATCTGCGATCGGTTTTTGATCGACTAAAGGGAGCTGGCCTTAAGCTCAAACCCAAGAAGTGCACACTATTTTCAAAGAAAGTTAACTTTCTTGGACATGTCGTCACTGAGGAAGGTGTAGCCACGGATCCAGAAATAATAAAGAGCATAAAGGATTGGCCCATTCCAGTTGATGCGAGCGAATTACGTTCATTCTTGGGTCTCTGTGGATATTACCGGAGGTACATAGAACATTTTGCAAAAATCGTCAAATGTCTCCATCAACTAACAGAAAAAGGACGAAAGTACTTATGGACAGAAGAATGTCAGGAAGCTTTTCAAGCCTTGAAAGGAAAACTAACTAAAGCACCCATTCTTGCACATCCAGACTTATCTAGACCATTCATCCTAGACACTGACGCAAGTAATAACGCTATCGGAGCTGTGCTATCACAGGAAATTGATGGTAAAGAGAGAGTCATTGCTTTTGGAAGCAGAACATTATCAAAAACAGAACGGAAATATTGTGTCACTAGAAAGGAACTCTTATCAGTAGTACACTTCGTCAAAAGTTTTCGTCATTTTCTGTATGGCCGAGCATTCATCGTTCGAACGGACCACAGCTCATTGCAATGGTTGTTCAACTTCAAAAACAAAGAAGGACAATTAGCAAGATGGCTTGAAGTGTTGAGTACATATAACATGAAAATTAAACACAGGCCAGGAAGTCAGCACCAGAATGCAGACGCGTTAAGAAGGATACCTTGTAGACAGTGTGGATATAGCTCTGATTGGAAGGCACAACAAATTGTACAGACAGTGTCATCAAAGCCCGATGAATGTGAAAGAGACAAGGAGGACGACACAGAAATATCCCTCAAACATCTTCAAAACAATGACAGAAATTTGCAAATTGTAAGACAATGAGTACAAGATGGGCACAAGCCTAACTTGAAAAATCTAGGAGAGTACAATTATGTTATTAAAAGCTTATGGTCGCAGTTTGATGACCTGAAGATTCAGGATGGAGTACTTTGCAAAGTGCACAGAGACAACAACAAAAGGAGAGTGATAGTGCCCCTTACAGAAAGACGTCGAATACTTCAGCAGTGCCATGATAACAAGACGTCAGGCCACCTTGGCATCAAGAAAACGCAATCTAGAATCAAAGATAGGTTCTACTGGCCTGGTGTACGACATGACATAGTAGCCTATATAGCCGGTTGTGAAATCTGTGCAAAGAGAAAAGGTCCGAATAAACGGCAAAGGGCTCCTATGCAGTTGCAAAAATCGGGTTACCCAATGGAAAGAATTGCTATGGATATATTGGGAGAACTACCCGAAACCGAGAGGGGGCACAAGTATATCCTAGTCATTAGCGATTATTACAGCAAATGGACGGAAAGCTTTCCAATGCCTAACATGCTTGCATCAACTGTAGCCAATATATTAGTAGCAGAGGTTATTACGCGTTTCGGCGTGCCTACTGTAGTTCACTCTGACCAAGGCTCGCAGTTTGAGAGCGAATTATTTCAGGAAATGTGTCACTTATTACAGATAGACAAGACTAGAACCACACCCTACCATCCGCAGTGTGACGGAATGGTAGAGAGATTTAATGGAACATTGGCCAAAATGTTGACGGCTTATGTTGACGAACACCATTCGAATTGGGATTGTTTATTGCCCTACGTTATGATGGCATATAGATCAGCTCAACATGAGACCACAGGATGTACGCCTAATCGCATGATGTTAGGTCGCGAAGTTGCTACACCTGTGGACCTCATGTACGATGTACCTGATTATTTAAAGAAAATTCCACAAAACAGATGGGCATGGGAACTTCAAGAACGAATGGAAGAAGCTCACCACTTTGTTAGAAAACACGTAGGACAGGAAATGGTGCGTCAGAAAAAGTATTATGACAAACAGTTAAACTGGTGCAAATTTAGGAAAGACGACCAAGTATATGTATTCTTTCCCATTCGAAAAGCTGGTCATTCTCCAAAATTCACATCTTACTGGCGTGGTCCTTTTCGAGTTCTTAAAGAATACTCGGATGTTAACTATCTCATTAACTGTGGTAGGCGTGGCCGACCACAGGTCATACATGTAGATAGAATGAGGTTGTGCAAGGGCCAACTACTGAGAGGAGAAACAGGGAGGAACGAAAATAATAATGATGCTTTTGTGCCGGAAAGTGTGTTGCCCGAAATTTTCAATGAGGAGCTTGATAGTGCTGACAACATTGTTGATCAAAGTGATTCAAGGGATGAGTCAGGCTACGCAGGGCGTCCACGCAGGGTTACCAAACAGCCGGCATGGCTTCATGATTTTGTTCGATAATTTGGATCTCATTGTTGTATATATAACCTATCATGTATATAAATATAAAAAAAAATAGTAATGGAGAAGTGAAGGAATCACTATCTAAATGTTATTTTATTGTATATTTTAATATGTATGTCCGTCGGATGGGGACGTTAAATCCGAGGTCCCGTGTTCAAGGAGTACCACGCTTTGTGCACGTTAAAGATCCCTCTCAACAAGCTCTTTGAGTGGTCCATAAGTGGCCGGTTGTTAGGCAAAATTATTTCATACCGGTTTTGGCTTTGATATTTTCAGTGGTTTTCAAATGTAACATTTGGCTTGTTGGTTTTAAAGGTTAAAAATTGGTGGCTCTAAAATATGTCAGCATACATGTTTCAAATAAAGATGTAAAATGATGTAAGGGTACTTATGATTAATTTGATATATTTAAGTAGGTGCACATATTAACGTTCCCTCCAGTTTTAAGACAATAGTACAGTTGAGTGGGAATCTTGTCATGTCGGGTAGATCATATATCTACGAGTTGTTCTAAGGGTTATAGTTGCTGAAGAAGTAACAGTTGTTTCATGATATTTATATTTGTGGTTTTTCAATGACATGGCTAGAGGATATACCCGGATAGAGTTTGGGACTGACAAATGTCCACTTGATGTAGATGTGCTCAATTGTGTTCGATAAATGCGGGGACGCATTTCCTGGAGGCGTGGGTAATGTGATGAACATGGATCACCTGTTTTATTTTACTAGGGTTCATCTTATTTCTTTTATCAAGCTGAAACATTGTTATACGAACTCGTTATGTTTGAAAGTTGAACAGTTGTCTACTTTTGGTTTTGTTTTGTTTACATTGCTATGGATATTTATAATATTTAGAATCAGTAACGGACCGGTCGTGGTTAACATACCCGGAAATATTTCGATCGGTAGTCGTAAACATAAGGGCCGTCATTCAAACGTTTTAGCATTAAGGGTTAGGTAATTATAAACACTCATATGAATAAGACATATGGTATCGTCCAAATTAAATGGTATGGTCCAAAACCTTAGTATATTTAGCTGATGTGCTGTCAGAACAAGGGTCGCTTGATGGATAATCCGGACGCCTTAAAGAAGGGAAAAGGTAATTATTTACACTTTATAAAAGAATTAATAGAATCTGAATAAGAATCTATCTGCGTACCTGAATAAGGTTGCAGGAGTATTAAAGTTGTACTTACGCACCGGGTAATAGGTGCATAGGCGACTGTGCGGAAATACGTGCACTGGTTATGCAGTGCAAAGGCTGAATAAGCCAGATAGTGCACAGGATAGCGGTGCACAGGATAGTAGCGCATAGGTAGACATTAGCAAGGTTTGGAATAGTGCACAGGTTAGCACTGGTTGTTGCTTAACACAAGGTCTGTTCAAAGACAGCAACACGTCCCACAAATTGTTATTGTGTGTCAGAGGCAAAAGTTAACAAATTAAAGATAAAAATATAAGAAACGGTGCAGCTTCCAATATCCAGGGGTAAACTTTGGTACGATACCCAGAAGTCACTACCCCCGAGTACGTGACACTTTCACGGGTTTGGATTTATTTTTTTTGGTCGTTTTTGGAAAATAATTTGTAAGCAAAATGACAGAGTGCTTGAAGTTTAAAAGATGAACGGGAAACTATTTCAACTTTAACTTTATCAGACACGAATAAAACATTTTTTATACGCTCATCTGATTCAAATTTGAGTATTTTTTTATCATTCTAAAATGTTTTGTTGCAACAAAATATACAAGCGCTCCAGTTGAACGACGTCATTCTAGAAACGCCCAAAGCTAAGCGACAACAGTAAGATAATTGTATGTCGTCATTAAATATCAGACAAGAAGCTTCCTCGCTCTAAAAGGGGAACAAATATGTTTACTTGTGTAAGTTTTGTAGGATGAACGATGATAAACTGCCTGCACGGAGTTCTTCAAATTAACAGCTATTGCATGAAATATCTTGATGTTCACCTCATCCAATCTTTTATGCAATGCAGATACAAAAATCGACTTCCCTAAACAGGTAAATTGACTGTTTTTATTTGGCATATAATGCGCTGCAAAGGACTTGACATATCACGGAATATTTACTGAAACTATCCGTCAATTATTTTGATTTTACAATAAGACTTTTCTGACAAAGTATATTTGATGTTTTATAACGAAAAAACATAGAATTTAAACATTACAAACAAAGTATGTGGCATATATTAGTGCACTTTAATTGAAAATATGTGTATATAATAGCGAAAAAGGTAGTAATTTCAGGTGGCACGGTAGTATTTCCTGGCCCATAGGGATAATGATAGCCTTTTTAGAATTTTCACCACTTTCTAACACTGCAAAAAATTCTACATTCACAGTTAACTGAAGTACTTTCATTTTACTATTTAGAAATGAATTTGAATATGTATCATGACCGTTTACTTTTTTTGCTATATTTAAATACCTAAGGCCACTAGTGTTTTTAGGTCTTTTATGGTGCAGTGAATACAAAATTAAAAAAAATTCTCAAAAATTCATTTTCATCTGTATGTAAAATTATTTCATATTTTTCTACACCTGATTCATCCCTCAGTTTGGGAAAGTATGTTCAGTTGATACTGTATTTTTTGTCCAATCACACTGTTTAGATACATTAACCTAAGTAGGGTACACAAAAGAGCAACCTAAATTCTGGAATGCAAATACTACCGTGCCACCTTAACCAAGACATAACAAACTGGAAACCAGTCATGACACCTATGATGCATAGACTTCTTACTTTGGGACATATTACAATAAAGAATACTAGTCTGCACTTATTTCTTACAAAAAAAAATGAAACATTACATCCCTACCCCATCTGGCAGATTTTCACTTTTTTTTCATCTTACCATTTTTACTTAAGGAGTGAACAAAACCCAAATATATGATGTTTCAAATCAACACAGAAGTCAAACATGGTGAGTCAGGAGGAATTATTGGATTGCCAACTCTATTTATGGTTAATCTGACTGAAAGAAACAGTTTAAGCACCAAATCATGAAAAATGAGATTAAAGTCCATTCCACATTTTACAGCATGCCTTATACTACTTTAAACATTTCCAGATTATGAGGGCTATACAACAAGAGTCTTTAGATTGCATTTAACTATTATTCTAAAATCTTTTTCACAATACATGTACTAGAATACATCTCTAAGTTGACTGTTTGTCTATTTCTCATGTATGCATTAAGTATGTCCCCTTACATAATCAATTTGCCTATATTGTGTTTTTCACTGTCAGAAAATCTTAACAATTAATGATATTTGCATGGAAAATGAATAAACCATTTAATCTTGCTGATATAACATCATAAAAACATTCTTTGTCAAAAATAATGTCTAGTCAATGTAAAGAAACCCCTATTTCTATCTCTATTTCAGACAAATATGAGAGCTAAATGAATAAGTAAGGACCCCTTAACCACTTACTGGTTCCCCAAAAGCTGCTACTGGTGTCATGTTACATCAGAACTACAAATTAAACATGAAGAAAACTAGTATAGCTGTACTTGTGTTGAAAAAAATAAGAAATTATGCAATTTATTTATTTCGATGAAAATAGTAGGATGTACATGCAACCGAAGAATGTCGCGTCTCAAATTTCAGTGGTTGCACATGTGTCAGACAATGCGAAAAGTTAAAGCGAGCACTTATAATTAAAAATGTATTGCAAGTTACATAAAAATAATGAAGTTCTACTTTCTAGGTAAATTTTTACATTATAACCAACAGATCAGGCAAAATTTGCTGAATCAGCAATTTTTACTCTCCGGGTGGAATTTAAGGCTTGTTTTTATCATAGTTTCCCTAAATCAAATTTTTATTGATAAACTTACAAATTGCATAGGTAAAAAATTTCTTTTATTGATTAAGTGTAAAAATATATATCCCCTTTAACCAAGACATAACAAACTGGAAACCAGTCATGACACCTATGATGCATAGACTTCTTACTTTGGGACATATTACAATAAAGAATACTAGTCTGCACTTATTTCTTACAAAAAAAAAATGAAACATTACATCCCTACCCCATCTGGCAGATTTTCACTTTTTTTTCATCTTACCATTTTTACTTAAGGAGTGAACAAAACCCAAATATATGATGTTTCAAATCAACACAGAAGTCAAACATGGTGAGTCAGGAGGAATTATTGGATTGCCAACTCTATTTATGGTTAATCTGACTGAAAGAAACAGTTTAAGCACCAAATCATGAAAAATGAGATTAAAGTCCATTCCACATTTTACAGCATGCCTTATACTACTTTAAACATTTCCAGATTATGAGGGCTATACAACAAGAGTCTTTAGATTGCATTTAACTATTATTCTAAAATCTTTTTCACAATACATGTACTAGAATACATCTCTAAGTTGACTGTTTGTCTATTTCTCATGTATGCATTAAGTATGTCCCCTTACATAATCAATTTGCCTATATTGTGTTTTTCACTGTCAGAAAATCTTAACAATTAATGATATTTGCATGGAAAATGAATAAACCATTTAATCTTGCTGATATAACATCATAAAAACATTCTTTGTCAAAAATAATGTCTAGTCAATGTAAAGAAACCCCTATTTCTATCTCTATTTCAGACAAATATGAGAGCTAAATGAATAAGTAAGGACCCCTTAACCACTTACTGGTTCCCCAAAAGCTGCTACTGGTGTCATGTTACATCAGAACTACAAATTAAACATGAAGAAAACTAGTATAGCTGTACTTGTGTTGAAAAAAATAAGAAATTATGCAATTTATTTATTTCGATGAAAATAGTAGGATGTACATGCAACCGAAGAATGTCGCGTCTCAAATTTCAGTGGTTGCACATGTGTCAGACAATGCGAAAAGTTAAAGCGAGCACTTATAATTAAAAATGTATTGCAAGTTACATAAAAATAATGAAGTTCTACTTTCTAGGTAAATTTTTACATTATAACCAACAGATCAGGCAAAATTTGCTGAATCAGCAATTTTTACTCTCCGGGTGGAATTTAAGGCTTGTTTTTATCATAGTTTCCCTAAATCAAATTTTTATTGATAAACTTACAAATTGCATAGGTAAAAAATTTCTTTTATTGATTAAGTGTAAAAATATATATCCCCTTTAAGGTGGCACGGTAGTATTTCCTGGCCCATAGGGATAATGATAGCCTTTTTAGAATTTTCACCACTTTCTAACACTGCAAAAAATTCTACATTCACAGTTAACTGAAGTACTTTCATTTTACTATTTAGAAATGAATTTGAATATGTATCATGACCGTTTACTTTTTTTGCTATATTTAAATACCTAAGGCCACTAGTGTTTTTAGGTCTTTTATGGTGCAGTGAATACAAAATTAAAAAAAATTCTCAAAAATTCATTTTCATCTGTATGTAAAATTATTTCATATTTTTCTACACCTGATTCATCCCTCAGTTTGGGAAAGTATGTTCAGTTGATACTGTATTTTTTGTCCAATCACACTGTTTAGATACATTAACCTAAGTAGGGTACACAAAAGAGCAACCTAAATTCTGGAATGCAAATACTACCGTGCCACCTTCATATATCATTTGAGATCAAATTATTGACTAATACACAAAATGTGACGGAAGGCAAGTGATTGAGTTCCGTGTTGAAATTGAAGATTTTTACTCCATTCTTTTTCCATTGATTTCTTAAGGTTGTTTTCATATTTTGGTTCCGAAATTTTTATCACTTATTAGTTTTATTAAATACTATATGCTTAAAATATTATGGGATAATTTTTATTACTACTATGAAGGAGAAACTAAAGTTTGAGTCTGAATTTGCAATTAAAATTACCTCAATTTTAAATAGTCTAAACTTCGCAAATTTTATAGATTAGAAGAAAATAAAATACTGAATATAATATTTTGACATATAAAAACAGCTTCAAGAAAAACTATTTGAATTGAATGTAAGCAAACAAACACATTTTTTTCATTTTGAAAAGGGAGGTTGAAACTCTCCAATATACTATCAGTCATTAAAACGACTTTTTAGGAAAAAAAGTGACCATACGAAATTCTGACGACAAGGCAAAAACTAAAGAAGACATATTTGTCTTTAAGTTAAGACCATTTTTAGCCGTGTGTTATTTGGGGAGATTAAACTCGCGATCTAGACGACTTTTTACACTTCTGTCACCGCACTAATATATATTTATGACATGTATGAAGAGACTGTTAAAAACGGGGAACGAAGAAACGTAAACAATGATGTTTCCTATGCAATCTTATAAAAATATTGCTCCGATGAGTTGGATAACCTCCTATTCACTTCGATATTTGTACATGCAACGTATGATCAGAAAGAAATATAGACAATCTGCTATTATATAGCAAAGTAATTGGAAGTGATTTATTTCTTCTAAATTCTAAAGTGCCCTTACTGCAGTGACGTCAGTTTAGAACTGTTCTACAGTCCTGACTGATTTAGTCAGTTCTGCTGACAGTTCTACGGTTAGAAGTGATTTGGACAGTTCTACCTAGAACTGATTTAGACAGTTCTACCCTAGAACTGATCCTGACAGTTCTATCTAGAACTGATTTAGTCAGTTCTACCTAGAACTGATTTAGTCAGTTCTACCTAGAACTGATTCTTACAGTTCTACTTAGAACAGTTCTAGGTTAGAACTCTGAGTTAGAACTGTTCTAGGTAGAACTGTTCTAGGACAGGTTAGAACAGTTCTATGACAGTTCTCCTGACAGTTCTAATGAGAGGTTAGAAGTTATCTCCACTGTACGTGTCACTAAACTGTCAATCATAACTGTGAAGGATTAAATCAAATACGTTATAGGTCTAAGCAAAAACAATGATATACTAATATAAACTATTGCTGACTTTGCGGTATGGGTTTTATAATTGCTCATCGGTAAAATCCTATAGTTGTTTATTTCTATATCATTTGATCTATTGTGAAGAGTTGTCTCATTGACAATCCTACCACATCTTCTTATTTTGACATTTGTTGAAAATACCAAATTTTCAGCTTTTATGGTATTTAAAATTCAACTTTAGAATTAAGCTGAATAAAATTGAGAAAGGAAATGGGGAATGTGTCAAAGCGACAACAACCCAACCATAGAGCAGACAACAGCTGCAGCCGAAAGCCACCAATGGGTCTTCAATGTAGTGAGAAACTCCCGCACCCGTAGGTGTCCTTAAGCTGGCCCATTAAAAAAATTGCATTTATCCTGCAATTGGCTGTCCTACTATACAGATACAGCCCTACAGATATCGCTATGCTGTATCTGTATACTATACAGATATCGCTTAAAGCTCCGCCCACTACCGGACTGAGTATTGTTTGAACCTGTGTGACCTCAGAATGTGTATTGAATGTGTATGATTGTGTTACAAAATCAACCATGTCAATTTCAGCATGCATGTTTAGTGAATGTCAAGTCTGAAGCGTAGGACAACTCGTAGACTTCTGTTTCAAATTTGACAATGTTTTGTTATTCGTTTTAACTGTTGAAATTAGTTGTTATGTTAAAATAGATAATTATTCACCTTGAGCGATGTATTATTGTTGACCATTCGAGATTCTTTTTTGCGAACCCGTCTTCAACGTAATGTTTGATTTTGATATTACTACGCGGGCCTCAAGGGATTACAAATCGAAAATAAATGCTAAATATGTTAGTTTTTGTGTCTTTCAAAACACAAACAATATACAGAATTAATTGCAGGATAAAGACAATAACTGTTTAGTGTCTTTAAATATCAGCTGTATTTGTACTCGGCTCGAAACAGGTGTATTAGCTCGCTAAAAGCTCGCATACACCTTGTTTCCTAGCCTCGTACAAATACAGCTGATATTTAAAGACACTAAACAGTTATTGTCTATATATTAACTAGTATAGTACAGTGATAATGGACGTTATACTAAACTCCAAATTATACACAAGAAACTAAAATTAAAAATTATACAAGACTAACAAAGGCCAGAGGCTCCTGACTTGGGACAGGCAAAATTGCGGCGGGGTTAAATTGAATGTCTGTCTATTGATAGTAATTGAATGCTTCCTCATTGGGGTCAACGGGATATATACCTATGTTATAAGATATTCTTGTTCTTTAATTTACTTTTATTTACAGGTATATTATAGAAATCAGTTTAAATCCAGTTCACTGGACTGAGACATTGGAGATATATAGGTACATAGAAGTGTAATCAAATTTTATATTTATAAAGTATGTTTTATTATTTTATATAAATCACCTTTGACAACTAAATAAATATTTGAATAAATCCTTACGTACAAATGTATAGGCATATTGTCGCTGGTCACGATTTTAAGCACATTAGGCTACATATAAATTATTAAGCGAAAACAACTTTCGAGCAAAAATTATAAGTCATAATACAAAAAGGCCTCTCCCATTCACGTTTTTTTTTTTTTGTGTTGGCAGAATTAGTTTATAAGGAAAATTAGAAGAACACAAATACAAATAAAAAAGGAGAAAGAAAAATGACAAAAAAATATAACAACAACATTTCTATAGTTAATAATAATTATTAATAGTCTATGAGTTAGTCAATGTCTTTTGTCTTTTTGTTTTTAACTTTTTATGTTCTATGAATATAAATGGGGAATTGTCAAAGAGACAACAACCCGACCAAAGAGCAGAAAACAGCCTATTAAAGATTGAATATTTTGGCTTTAATATTGATTCACTTATAGGGACTTTGCATCGGAATTAAACACATTTATTTAAAAAGCAGTTTTTGGCATGACACGGGTTATGTTCTTCTCATATATTTTATGATAGTATGATACTAAACCCCTAACGGGAGGGATTGTGCCTGATATTCATATGATGAAGACATAATCTTTCAATCAGTTTAATTGAGGTCTGGAGCTGGCATGTCAGTTAACTGCTAGTAGTCTGTTGTTATTTATGTATTATTGTCATTTTATTTATTTTCTTTTGTTTATCTTCTGACATCGGACTCGGACTTCTCTTGAACTGAATTTTAATGTGCGTATTGTTATGCAATAATGCAAATATGGTCGGGTTGTTGTCGCTTTGACACATTCCTCATTTCCTTTCTCAATTTTATCTTCTAACATCGGACTCGGACTTCTCTTGAACTGAATTTTAATGTGCGTATTGTTATGCAATAATGCAAATATGGTCGGGTTGTTGTCGCTGTGACACATTCCTCATTTCCTTTCTCAATTTTATGTTTGTTTTGGTAAAACGGTTGAAGGGGCCAGAGCAACTACCCACCCCCCCCCCCCCCCCCCCCCCCCATTCCACCGCACCTAGCTCCTACGGTTCTGTAGATATAAAGTAGAAAATAAGATTTTGCTAATATATGTATATATTTATATAAATGTGATGCTGATGTATTTCCTTATATAAACAGTTGAAATATAAACATTTAATTTGGTTGGTTAGAGCGACGAGTTATAACTAAGAGAAAAGATATATTCTAGTATTGTTTCTACTACTCGTATCTTACCATTTTGATTCAAAATTCCCAAGAAAAAGCACAAAATCTTTGAGTAATATTCCATCTCAATACTAAAACTGAATTGAACATCAAAAGTGGTATTTCAAAATGACAAGAAACTACGTCATTTCTTAAGCATTCTTTAAAAATCATTGAAGAGGATCAAAGTTTAAACTCTATATTATATATATACTCTCTATTATACGATGTAGATTTATAAATACACATATGCAATTGACACTAGCATAAATTATGAAAGTAAAATCTAAATTACAAAAATGGTTAAGATTTAAATAGATTTGATTCATCAAATGGTTTGAAAAATAGAACTTATTCGAGTAAACGGATCAAACGTGAAAGGTTAGTAAAGGCGGGATTGTTTGTTTTAACATACAATATCGCCTTTACTAACCTTTCACGTTTGATCCGTGCCAATTGACAAAGTATTGCCAATCACCCAAAATTATCCAAAATCTTTCCCGATCCTCCTGTCTTAGCTTTTCGGAGACCAGCAAGTCTAAAAGACTTATTTGTGAAAGTTGCCGTCTCCTCTAATAAAAGCTGTTCAACTACAGGATGGTCAAGTCATGTGGTAACAAACGATGTCTGACTTGCCAACAAATACTGAATACTCAAACATTTACTTGTCACTCCACTGGGTCTGTGTTCACAATATTTTGTAATGTAACTTGCAAAACCCAGAATAATGTATACCTTCTTCAGTGTCGATGTGGCATGCAGTATGTTGGCGAGACAGAACAGCCATTCAACAAACGCATGAATGGTCATCGTAGTGACTACACCTGCAAGCCCGACCTCCACGTAAGTCGTCATTTAAGATCACATGGGCACGACCAAGCTGATCTAAAAAAAACTTACCATCACCATCATAGATCACAACGAGGATTGGTCAAAGGCCGACAGACTTGCTCGGGAAAGTTTTTGGATAAGAAAGTTCAGGACAGTTTCCCCAGAGGGCATTAATGAAAAAACATAGAAGAGTCACTCATTTTCCCTACCATCACTAACTTCCTGCCATCACCCGTGTCCAGTAACTCCGGCTTCCGTACTGGACACTTACACTTTTCAGGAATTTTTTAATTATACTAGTTTTAATTACAGTTGGCAGAGATGTGTAAATACACAGCCACGTTCTATTACTTAACCTTTATAGTAAAAATTTATTACTCATTTTTCTTTTTATCTAATTATAACATTGTTCCAGCGTTCGCTTAAATTGTATTAATTTCAAGACTTTGATAGAGTCTTAATTTGAATTGACATGATTCATTTGTCATCGTGCTATTACCGAGGAAGGATATCTGTTATCCGAAATATCTAACATATTGTTCGTTTTATTGTGTTTTTGGTGATGTTGTACCCTTTTAGATATTTATATAAACGAGTCTAAATTGAAAACTACGTTCAAACCTATGATTGCGTTGGATAAAAACCGCAATTTTTATACGTGTGCATGTAAAACAAATTTCGTTTTAGAAGGGTCTAAAAACAGCACAAACAACATTTTCCAAAAGACGAAAAAAAGTGAAAAAGTATATTTAAACAAAACGCATTTGAATAACAGGTCGAACAACTGATGTTCTTTAACCCTGCTGACTGCCATTGGCGATTGCCAAATAAAATTGATCACCAGATGTGACAAAATGGATCTTAAAAATTGTGGCTACGATGTTATGCCACTAACATACGGTGTCAATATTTTTTTAGTACACCAGATCCGGATTTCGACAACAAATGTCTCTTCAGTGATGTAAGGGATCTCGTTAGGGATCTCTCTCTCTCTCTCTCTATTTTTTTAGTACACCAGATCCGGATTTCGACAACAAATGTCTCTTCAGTGATGTAAGGGATCTCGTTAGGGATCTCTCTCTCTCTCTCTCTCTCTCTCTCTCTCTCTCTCTCTCTCTCTCTCTCTCTCTCTCTCTCTCTCATATATATATATATATATATATATATATAAGACGTGGTATGATTACCCGGACGACCTTTTTTACAGCTGAATTTAAGGATTTAGGGGACATTTCTTTATATTTTAATCCATAATGTTATTGTGAATTACTAATTAAAAAACTAGGCTTCAATTTTATTACGTCACTGCATAAGTCTAGTACGAGAAACTGCTAGTATTCAAAGGTTGGTACTTGTATACATCTTTTGTTGACCGTTATGGAGAACTCATATCAAATTTGACCACGACCCCATCCTCCTAACCTCAATTGTACAATTAACGAATGCGTATTATCTCCGGATATGTAACTCACATGCGCAACATGGGTGTGACATGTGGAGCAAAACCGTTAACTCTTCCGGAGCACATGAGACCACACAGATGTTTGGTTTTTTTTAAGTTCGTGTTGCATGCACAATCTGGTTTTGTGTATACAAGACATGTAGTATACTATTCTTGTTTAGTTAGTTTTTATTCTCTTTGTTTTTTTGTTACTTGTTCTTTCGTACTTAATATTTTCACAATATTGTAATTACGAAATAAGACAGGGCTGTTAAAACAAAATGTGTACTCAAAAACATGTGCAAAGCAATTGCAATTTATATGTTTTTGACAAGAGAAACACCTTAATTTATTTCAACAAAAACAAATTAGATGTGGACAATGCAATTGTATGTATGATAGACCCTGAAAATATTTCATTAAATTATGATTGTGGACTAAAAGAAGAGTTGAGTTTACATAGTGTGTACCCCAAAATACAGCAATAGCAAAATCTATGTTTTAAAAAGGGAACCTCCAATATTAATTCAATTCAAAAACAAATTAAGAGGTACAAAAGTACATCATGTGCATGAATGAAGTTCTGTAACAGTTTGAAAAATTTCTGTAAATTGGGTCATCAGACTGAGGCTGTTGCAAATCCAACTGTATTTAGGAATTCACTCAGTTACTTAAATCAAGCTCTATGGACACCAATTTTTCAACATAATACCTCGAAATCTTTTTATAGAACGCAGATCAAACTGTTTAAATCTCTAACGGTTATTTATTTCTGTGCCTCACATAAAAATGTTTAACTTGCTGTCACTGTTACTGTCAGTTGTCAATTTTCTAATTTCAAAACACGAATTTAAAAAGTATTAACTAAGATAGAAAGTCAGAGAATGATAAAAAAAAACGTATGCCCGCTGTCGCAATTAGTTTGCCAAATTTGCCCTCATTTGCAAACGCTATAATTCAGATTTCACGTACGGAAGTATACACAATTCGAACCATCGCACTGTAAGGGACGACATCAAAAGATCGGTGTAGGATAAAAAAAAAAACTTAAATCAATAGTTTGGGGGTGGGGGGCTAAAATTCTGCAAGTTTTGTATATCAAAAATCGATTTTTACATATATCCCTATTGGTAAATCAATTTTTCCCACATTAAGTTAAGAGGGGGGGGGGGTCAGTGAAAAAAACTATGTGAATTAAGTTTTTTATCCTACATTGAACTTTTGATGTCGTCCCAAGTACGGGAGTGTACACAATGGAAATCATTTGTACATGTATGCACTGTACATAGCAAATTTGTTTCGCATGTATGTGTACAAAGTATAATCACTCACAGCTATAAGATGAAAATGTATATTAATGTATATTATTCCCCATTTCCATTCTCAATTTGATTAAATGCGAGTGTGATGATATCAAGACTTTCGTTCTTTATCCATCTGTAAAGCATCAGAATAGAATGGCGGTTGTTCATCTAACTGTGGTGGTGTATGCTAGGAGGACTACATAATGGAATGGTTAATGGATAGTTATGATAGGTTGGTGTATTTATAGTTGGTGGATATGCAATACTTTGAACTTGAGGTTGTGGAGGATGTGTCATGTAGTCACGTGGTTGATACGCATGAACTCCTTGTGGATATTGCTGAGTACCATAAACGTTTGCTTCATGTAGATTGTCTTCAAAAGGAAAATTACATACATTGATTAATTCATTCGGTTTCACATGATCTTTTTTGTATATTCACAGCGTTTTTTTTTTTTTTTTTGTTGTTGTTGGATTTTTTAACAAAAATCGCTTATAGTTGATACATAATTTATTTTGTACTCATTTCGCTATGAAACGCAAGTTTAATCATGTTGAGGTTCCACAAGAAACTTTGACCTTAAATCTTTTTTTATTACAAATAAAGATAAGAAATTATTATTAGGCCAAGCAATTGTAAGAATGACGATCAGTGGTACATTTATTGAAATATGGGAATATCCTGCAAAATTGGTTAAAATGTCGGAGTAGATTTTTATATCATTTAAAGTCATAAGAAACGAGTGACCGGTGAAAAATAATGTTCTTCCAATTCTTGAACCAATACATACAAACATCATTAACTTAGTCTTCTGTGCACGAATTTATCATTTGTTTCGTGTAAATTTCGTATAATTGTCAATCTTTTTTTCAATCGGTCAGTGTTGTTGTGAAAATATGGCAGGTGATTAAAGTTCGTGTTTTGAAGCCTAAGTTTAACGATTGTCACCTGTTTGTCAACAGTCGACAAAAAATCAACAAAAAAGCATGGATATTGAGCACTTGTTTAACATGTAAATTCAGATAATAGTTTATTTTCAGGACATCCATGCGTATTGTGATCACCAGATTTTTACGAGATGGGTCACACTGAGGTCACTTTGCATACGGAAAATATGTCGGTGGAATTGCTTCCTGGAAGGAATCATTTGAAATAAAGTAAACTTCTTCTAAATGTGAATAAATTAAAGAATTTTCTTCAGAAAAAAGTATATGTACATAAGTTTTATAATGAAAACTGTCCATTGAGTTATAAAAAAACATACACATTATTTTTTTTTTTTTTTTTATTTGAGGTTTCTTATGACTTTAAAGATAACATTTTGTACGTATACTATTTGATAAAAAGTCTGCTGGACCAGATAGAATTATAAATGAAATAATTAAAACCTCAAATCAAGTAATAATTAAGTCAATTGTTAAAATATTTAATTTAATTCTAAAAACGGGTATATACCCAAAATCATGGAAGGACTCATATATAATTGCACTTCATAAGAAGGGAGACAAATCTGATCCCAATAATTACAGAGGTATATCTTTAATCAGTAATCTTCCTAAAATATTCAATGCTGTACTCAATAATAGATTAATCACAGTTGTGGATAAACAGCTGAATAACTGTCAATTTGGCTTCAGAGAAAACCACAGAACTGCTGACAGTATTTTCATATTAAAATCTTTAATTAATAAATATATACACAAAAATAACAAAAAAATATATGCATGCTTCATTGACTTAAGAAAGGCATTTGACTCTGTATGGAGGACAGCCCTTCTGTATAAATTATGCAAAATGGGAGTAGGAAAGTCTTTTTACAGAGTAATAAAACAACAATATTTAAATACAAAATCCTCTTTAAAACATAAAGATCACATTTCTGACTATTTTGACATTACTAGAGGTGTGAAACAAGGGGATTCATTAAGTCCTACTTTGTTCAATATTTTTATAAATGATATCACTAAAGGTTTGGAAGATGACAACTCAAGTCCACTGGAGCTTATAAATAGTAAACTAAGCTCCCTCCTGTTTGCTGATGATCTGCTTTTACTATCAGAATCTAAGGAGGGTCTCCAAAATAGTCTAAATAAAGTTTCCATGTTTTGTGAAAACTGGCAGCTTTCTCTAAACATAAATAAAACAAAAAGTATGGTCTTTTCAACAACAAAGCAAAAGCCTGAAACATCTATACTTGTATATAAAAACAAAAAAATAGAGAATGTTTCAGAATATCCTTACTTGGGTCTGCTGATTAAATCAAATGGTAATCTTAGTCATAGTACAGCTGAATTAACAAAAAAGGCAAAAAAGGTTTTGTTCTCTATTAAAACATATACTAATTCTCTTGGCAGCCTTCCTATCAGAGTGTCAAATAACTTATTTGACACCTTAGTGAGACCTATATTGACTTATAATTCTGAAATAACATATTTGGACTCATATATAACATATTTCAAAGCTAAAAAAAGAGCTTTGGTTTCTGGAAAAATTGTGGACCCATTTAATTTTATTGACAAGACTCCAATAGAAAACTTGCATCTTGGGTATTGCAAGTTTACCCTTGGCACTAACAAGAGTGCCTCAAATTTTGGTACAAGGAACGAATTGGGAAGACTGCCTATTGAATGTCATATAAAAACCCAAACTATTATGTATTTAGCAAGGCTTTTCACCTCAAATTTGAATCCCTTATTACATGAATCTTTTCAATTAACTAAAACTTTGGATTCTAGTGGCACCTATTCATGGTTCACTTTTGCAAAAGATATTCTTTCTGAATCTAACATTGATATAGATAGACTAAAAACCTGTGATAATTTAAAACAATTAAAAAATATTAAAAGCTATATTAAACCCCAAATAAACTCATACTACAACAACCTGTTGATAAATAAGTTAACATCTATTGAGGATAAAAGTAAATTAAATTTTTATAAAGCACTTGAGCCAAATCTATTGATCAAACCTTACCTCTCTAACCCAAACTTTGAATTTAGAAAATTAATTACAAAACTTAGAATCAGTGACCATTCATTATTAATTGAAAAAGGGAGGCATTTTAAAATTCCTCGCGAAGAGAGACTTTGCAAAAAATGTAAAGTACTAGATGATGAGAAACATTTCCTAATAAATTGTTCTCATAATTCAAATATTAGATTAACATATTTTGATTGCATTAATAGAGAAAGTAATTTATTTGCTAATCTCACTGACAATGACAAAGTTATATATATACTTAACCCATCAACACCAACACAAGTGAATAAACTAGGATCCTTTATAAAAAAAGTCAATGGAACTGAGGACAGGGGACCCTTTAATATTTACCTGAATTTGTGTATATATATTGAGTTACTTAGTTATTGTCTTTATTTGTTTTTGTTGTTGTTATATGTCACAAACTGTAAAGTTTATATGGCAATAAAACTTTGAATTGAAAATTGAATTGATAAAATGAGTAAGAAAAAATTATTACAGTTCAATCAAATATTAACGACAACAAGATTGAAATAAATATAAGCAATGAGTATTATTCTATCTTCATTAGGTTACTCATAATCTATTAGATTTTTTATTTGAATTGTTTTACATTTTGTCATGCCGGGGCCTTTTATAGCTTTCTATACTATACGGGTTTTGCTTATTGTTGAAGAGCGGAAGTGACCAATAGTTGCCTACATTTAAGTCATTTAGTCTCGAGTCGTTAGTTTTCTCATTGGAAATCATACAACATCTACTCTGTTTATATACGTTGATTTGTACATGACGTCACGGTCACATGGATAAATGAAAATGGTTACATGATGATAGGTTATTCCATTTGTTACCTAATTCGTCATTACGAAATCTAAGGAACTACCGGTAGTTTCATTGTTCGAACCGTAGAATTAAAATAACATCATGTCATAGGATTGTTTCCATTGTTTAGGGGGATATTAACCAATCACAAGCTTTTAGTGTACGCTTTTTAAAATTTTACCAAGTATATGCATTAGATTACTCTGAAACGGCGAATTAACAAGAATAATCGGATTAGTCTGTACCCACACCACACTACTTGTTATGGTACTCACTGTTGTCCATAACAACTGTCCTCGGTTGTATCCTATTGACTGCCACTATGAGTCATACAGGCACATACACAAGTCATAGATATTGCTACTACGGCTAAAATGGCACAAGTTATAATCATTCCATGTATAGCCCTTCTGACCTGAAAAAAAATAAATGAAAAAAGCCGCACCTGACGTCATAAACATAATCAAAGACATAACTTCCTCCGTTGAAATATATAAACTTAATAAGGCCCCTCCTAAAAGGAGGAAAATGCAGGTATAGTCTAGTAAATGGTCTACTACCAGTAGGAAACAGCAGGTATGGACTAGTAAATGGTCTACTACCAGTAGGAAAAAGCAGGTATGGACTAGTAAATGGTCTACTACCAGTAGGAAAAAGCAGGTATGGACTAGTAAATGGTCTACTACCAGTAGGAAACAGCAGGTATGGACTAGTAAATGGTCTACTACCAGTAGGAAACAGCAGGTATGAACTAGTAAATGGTCTACTTCCAGTAGGAAACAGCAGGTATGGACTAGAAATGGTCTACTACCAGTAGGAAGCAGCAGGTATGGTCTAGTAAATGGTCTACTACCAGTAGGAAACAGCAGGTATGGACTAGTAAATGGTCTATTACCAGTAGGAAACAGCAGGTATGGACTAGTAAATGGTCTACTACCAGTAGGAAACAGCAGGTATGGACTAGTAAATGGTCTACTATCAGTAGGAAACAGCAGGTATGGACTAGAAATGGTCTACTACCAGTAGGAAACAGCAAGTATGGACTAGTAAATGGTCTACTACCAGTAGGAAAAAGCAGGTATGGTCTAGTAAATGGTCTAGTACCAGTTGGAAAAAGCAGGTATGGACTAGTTAATGGTCTACTACCAGTGGGAAAAAGCAGGTATGGTCTAGTAAATGGTCTAGTACCAGTAGGAAACAGCAGGTATGGACTAGTAAATGGTCTACTACCAGTAGGAAACAGCAGGTATGGACTAATTAATGGTCTACTATCAGTAGGAAACAGCAGGTATGGTCTAGTAAATGGTATAGTATCAATAGGAAACAGCAGGTATGGACTAGTAAATGGTCTACTACCAGTAGGAAAAAGCAGGTACGGTCTAGTAAATGGTCTAGTACCAGTAGGAAACAGCAAGTATGGACTAGTAAATGGTCTACTACCAGTAGGAAACAGATTTTTTTTTTCAATCAAATTGGGGATCAAAATATTGTTTTATGAAAAATCCATGTCTCCCCTTTGGATTTAAGGTGGTACCTAACACTACAGGGAGATAACTCTGTAAAGTCCGCTAAACGTTTTAAATACGTTGTGTTGTAAAGGGAATATTAAGCTTCTCAATGATCAAAATTGGTGTTTGTCAAACTGCTATATAACCAGTGTAATTTTTCTGACAAAACGATTGGTTCAAATTTTTTTTAATTTTTATATTTTTGTTAAAGGGTCAAAGTAAATAATTTCACAAAATTTAATGAAAATTAAACGAGCCAAATTAATTTTAGTGAAAGTGTTGGGTACCACCTTAAATGATCGTTCCCTTACATGCATGAACATCACCTTATTATAAATTTTGGGTTGGAAGTGATTACTTTAAATTAATTGAGCTATATATGATTTGTTAACTAATTTCAAGGTGATTTTTCAACGATTAAAGTTAGTTATCACAATAAGCATATGCAAGTACTAAAGTTGCCATCTTAGTTGCCAAAATCAGCGAGTGGCAAGAAAGAAAAAGTATAACCACGAGTAATTCCAATGTAATGTTTAAAATAAACTCATCATAAATTTTGTATTTACGCCAGACGCAATTCAATGTATTTTTTGTTTTTGTTTGTTCAATTGTTGTATGCATTCTTTATTTTCTATTTTGAGGTGCGTGTTGGAGTGAGAGAGGGGGAAGATAATGTACTTACAATCCGTCATCATCCTCAAAGATGTCCTTGTGGTCATCGTGGTCATCGTGGTCATCATGGGCAAAGTAACAGTATACAATTGCATACGCATCGCGGTCAAAGTTAGTGTTTTAGTGCCGTTTCGTGATCCACGTAATAGTGATTTACTTACGTACTGTGGTCAAGGTAACAGTGATTTGATGACTTATCGGGGTCAACGTAACAGTGTTCAACTGACTTGAATTGTAAAACTGAAACGAAGAAGTATATAAATGTCCCTTCACAAATGTATAATCCTTATATATCTAACTTTTTTCGTCGATCTCTTTACATTTTACCATACGTTTAACTTCATTAAAGCCATACTACGTATACCCTAAATTGTACATTATAACTATAATTGTTTACAATGTTTTAACTAACACTGAAACTCCTCTAGTGAAACATGTTGTTCCTGAAAACCCCTTGGTACTACTAAAATTTACATGTTGTGTTTCTGTAAATCTTGATTGGCGTACAATATAGCCTGCGCATTTATCATACAGTAGGTTGCAAGTTTATGTGCATTTAAATTTGGCCTTAAAATGATAACAAAAATATTTCTCAATCACAAACGTGTCATTCCTGTAAATTCATTTGTTAGTTTCACGCGTTGAAGTAAAAAACAAAGAACAAAAACACTGTTTTAACAGATTAGAGCTACTTTTACATATGGCCGAAATGTGGTTTGATGAATTGGCGGTGTGCCACCTATAGAAAACTATCATGTACAGATTATACAAAGAGACTGTTAAAACGATTTGATTTTTTTTCAAAATGAAAGTACAAATACAGACAGTTGTATTATAGAAAATAATGGATTTGTTAAAATGTATTGTAAAACATGATGCGGTGATACATTTGTACCTTCTCATTTTTTAAGGGTGCTTTCCCTCTAGATGTCTTTTGGTTATTTTTTCCCCTAGGTTGCTGTCCGATTTTATTGCGCATATTGAACATGTGCTATAAATCGTCATCAAATATTCTCGAGATAAAAATATTTGGCAAGTCAAATACGTCAACACTCTATACTAACATGAAATTAAAATTAAATGCTTAATATAGCCAAATATTGATGGCCGTGTGCACCTTATCCATAATGGTTATACAGTTTAAAGTTTGACGGTAAAACCTCTACCTGTCCATGTACTATATAACGTGTAGGTATACACATACATGTATATGTCTAATTCGTTTACAACTTACTGCACTTACCACAGTGCAAACTAAAATTTAAAATAGTTGACTATAATCCATAATAATAATATTTTCTAAGTCTTGTCAGGGCGGTAACTAGCCTCTTATAATAGTGAGGCAAAATATATTCGCCGAGCGTAGCGAGGCTAAAAAAAATTGGCGAGGGGTCTTGGGGCCGCTCAAGGCCCCCAGAAGCTCTGAGTAAAATAACGCAAAATCGTGCATTCTGGGCGTTTTGTAGACTCTTTTTTACATTAGAATGTAATTTTTAGATATTCTGGTTTAAAAACAAAAGCATTGATTCATTGTAATTTAAGACTTTTAGGTTTTACAGGGACAACATTAAAAGTAGACCGATATGTAGGATAAAGCAAAAGTCGTGATTCTCATAAGCATTAAAACCGAATCTCCCTGTCTATTCTTGTTTGTATTGTGCTTAGACCTTGGTGATTTTTTTATGGCTAGATTTAGATATACCGACAGTGTAGTATTATACTTTAAGTACTAGTACTGCTTAAGTCGACACTAAAGACCATCTTGACATTTTTTACGGTATAATAAAGTAATTACAGCAGATTCCATTGAGTGTGTAGCCGAAGGTAATATCTTTGGTTAGCATGCTTGATAGCTGAACCGTGAAGTCATTGTTAGGTTAAGTAAACAACCCTACTTTAAGAATAGACTAGTCCGACAGAAAACCAATCAATCAATCTTTTGGACTATGCTACTTCGAAAGGAGGGTAGTATACCTGACCTAATAATGCCTTCATGGTTCAGCTAACAAGCAAGCTAACCAAATATTTTACCTTTCGCTACACACTCAATGGAATCTGCTGTAATGATTCTTGAATTGTTGAAGACCCTCCTGCAACTATCAAGGTGAAGAACAGGAATAAAAACTTTGACCATTGATCATTTGTATTTTTTCTATGCATTGACTCTATGTGAGATTAGGTCCCGTGCACGTTTACTCCATATTCCTTAATTATTTTCTTTTAAGAGATGGAACACGATCGACTTAATGCGAGTGTAACCCTTCAATCAAAAAGTCATAGGGCAATACATTGATGTTTTTATCCATGCAGAAACGACAATTTTTTTTTGTACAGTAGCATCGTATATTCTTAAAATATTTTCTCGCACAATTTCTGGACAACGGTGGACATGCAACATTTCAAAACCACACATTTACACATAAAAATCAACACTCAGACTATAGTCATAAAGTACGGCAATAAATTAACAAAAGACAAACCCGGACATAGATGTACAAACAATAGACCATCAACTCTAAAAACTAAAAGTCAAATAGAAACATAGATCACGAAAAACATGCAGGGGCGACATCAGAGAGTGAAGAGAACTTGCTTCTTGCAAGACACTTTCCGTGAAAACAATTTTATATGAAGACAATCTTTTGTTTCATTTTTTTTTCTTCTTTTTTTGAAATCCAACATGAGGCATTCGCCTCATTTGCCGCAATGTAGTTACGGCCCTGCTTGTCAGTATCGATCATTACTTACCATATCCGGGCTTTTCAAATATCTTGTTACAATGGTTTTATTGATACATATACCTGCACTTCAAAACTGATATTATATATTCACGTGCAAATGTGTTATAGGAATGCATTGTTATATCTGGACATGTGAATTAACATACTAACTAATCGAACATACCGTTAGCCTATATTTAATCACGGGTTAATGGGTAGAGACGATTTGCATTATAATGTCCATAGCCGGAAGTATTCGTCAATTGTGCGAGCCTTTCAAAAGATTCGTTTACAAAATACCGACTGTACATGTATCACCGTACTACATAAGATCGTAAATAATCTTTGGGATAACCATTATTCAATAATCTATGTTTTTGTAGGCACGTAATCACAATTCCATACCGTGTAAAATGCGATTATCAATAATTAAAATTTATGTGCTAATGTTTCCTGCAATAAGCATCCATTTACAGACAAAACTATAGATACATTTGAAAATGTGTTAAAAATGACCGTTGACGATGCCTACATTTCATTCACGTGCTGATGGAAAATACATGACAAATTCAACTACATGTAACAACCGTGTCCCGGAAATGGTGTCCTGTCCAAGGTTAGGAAGAATGTTCGGCTCGACCAAACTAGTTTAACCCCACTACCTTCTGTTTGTGTATGTCCAAAGTCAAGAGCATGAAATTCAATATGCCTGTCGTTTATTGTCGTATTGTTTTTTCTTCATTGTTTTTAGCATAAATCAGGCCGTTAGTTTTCTGAATAAATTTGTCATTGCAGGACCTATAGTTGACTATGCCGTTAATATTTTGATTATTTATAAAGGTCGGTGACCTATAGAACTTTGTAAAGTTCTATTCATTTGGTCTGATGGAGAGTTACCATACCACAGTAATATTATCATAATTGTTATATTATAAATGTTTAACAATCCAAAGATTTACGAAGAAAAGTCTTATATAAAAAATAAGATGTGGTATGATTGCCAATGAGACAACTCTCCACAAGAGATCAAAATGACAGTATATATTTACTTTTAAAGTAAACACACAAATTGTCTGACAGGAAATAATCAGACTGAAATTCCAGTTAAAATATTTACATCTGAACGATCACCAGCAACAATGAGTAACAATTGAAAAATATCTAAAAAGTAAAATCACAAAAACACTGAACCGTCGAGGAAAATTCAAAACGAAGAGTCCCTAATCAAATAGCAAAATCAAAAGCTCAAACTGACAAAACTAATGAACAACAACAGGCTAATGTAGGTAATTCCATGGTATCATATAAAGAGATAGTTGAAAGTCTTTAACGAACAATCCACTACAAAATGTTTAAGCAGGATAATATTTAGCACATTCGCGTCATTAAAAGCCACAAATACATAATAGGATATCATTTAAAAAAAGGTTGATATTGAGCTCGTTACATGTCCGGATTTCATGATAAATCCTATTATGTAACGAACATTAAGCTTATAAGTTGTATTAAAAAAACATTACAACGTTTTTAAATTCGCTACATATATAGGCTTTGCTTTATAAAGAAGATATAAAATAAATGACATAACACTGTATATATCTGCATTGCCGATAATATCTTGGTGTAAATTAGAATGACCAAATCGGGATACCGCCCTTATAATTGTATCTTATACCTTAACAAAATAAAGGTGTGCTTATAGTTTGCATGGTATTTTCTTATAAAAATGTGTTTGATAATGATTGTCTATCGAGTTGCGAATAAGAAGTGCTTTGTGGTAATAGTTGTGTTTAGATTGATTTGAATATGTTAACACAATTTATAATAATTAGTACTTTTATTGTTGGATTATAAGTGTTTAAGGTTCATATGTTTAACTTTTGGTTAAAATGGCTGCGCTTTCACCTCAACATTACCTCTGCATGCATTCAAACCGGTTTACCTACAAAAGTGTAAGAGCATAGCATTGTCCTAGACAAACAACATTCCAATGCATTGTTTGTTTAAGAAACTTAACGCAGTAAAAATTGTTAAAGTCCCGCAGAAAATGATAAGATTAAGAAACAGTAGAAGTTCACTTGATATGTTCCACTCATTGACAAAGTGCGATTCATCAATTATTGTGGTGTGTTTCTTATATTTGATGTTACAAAATGATAGAAATTATTATAAATTAAGGAATGTATCTCCCTCATGCAAAGCTCTGATTCCTTCCACGGATTTGGCTATACTTTTTGGACCTTTTGGATTATAGCTCTTCATCTTTTATATAAGCTTTGGATTTCAAATATTTTGGCCACGAGCATCACTGAAGAGACATGTATTGTCGAAATGCGCATCTGGTGCAAGAAAATTGGTACCGTTAATTTAATTATCCCTCTCTTATTCATGTCAATTAACATGATCAATACGTGCACAGTTCACATTAATCATTACAAATGGGGGATCTTTCAAACCTTTCCAATTTCTTTTTATTTTGGCACCTTCCCAGTTTCAGTTTTATATTTCTTATACATCAAAGCATTAGAATTTTATTTATCTATGGCATGCATTGCCTAAAAACATTTCCAGATACACTGGTTTGTCCTGTTTTCAATGTTAATTTTGAAGTGAAAACGCAGCCATTTAATAGTTATCAAAAGTACCAGGATTATAATTGAGTACGGCATACGCGCGCTTTGCCTACATAAGACTCATCAGTGACGCTCGTATATAAATACTGGTATAGCCAAACAAGTACAAAGTTGAAGCCAGCGGGTTCACATGAACCTTAATAATCCAAAGATTTACAAAGTAATGTCATACACTATATATTTTAAAAGTATATACCCACAAGTTGTCTGACAGGTAATAATCAGACTGAAATACCGGTTCACAAATCTTAACATCCGAATGATCACGAACAACAATGTGTCACAGTAGAAACATATTTAGTTAAAGGTAAATACAAAGTACATTGTAAAGAGTTCATTGTCAATTTGAATATCTTTTGTATATTGAACAATCCAATAGAAAATTTTATAAGCAGGTTAATATTGAGCACATTCACGTCGTTAAAAACACTTCAATAAACATGTCATTAAAAATAAAGGTTAATATTGAGCACGTTCCAGATCCGGAGTTCATGGTAAATCCTTTGTGTAACCGTGTAATAAACATACATTTTTTTCTACGTAGGTTAATATTAAGCACGTTAATGTTTTTGAATTCATAACATAGGCGCTATTAAGATTAGATAAGTATTCACTGCAAGAATATTATTTATATCTGTTTAGGTTTTGCAATTGATATGGCTTATTCTTATTTAGAAGGAATCGATCTTACAGCTATATTTATATTTGTAATAATATTTCTTGCGACAGTTTTATGGATGACATGTCCAAAATCGGATATTCCAGGCCCACGAGCATGGCCTATTTTCGGAAATATTCTACTTGTAAGTCAGTTTAATAGTTCTCCAAAGAGGGCCAAGTTTGTGGAGGATATGACGAAGCAATATGGACCAATATTTCGAATGTTTTTAGGACCATACCAAATCGTTTTTGTACAGGGTCATAAACATGTGCTAGATGTTTTACAGAAACGAGGAAAAGAATTTATAGACAGACCCACCTTCATACCAGGAGTCAAATTAGCTCAGAAAGTAATAGGAGGTACATCTTAAACAATTATATTAAACGTATGAATGAAGTCAATTTATATTTTTCAAGATATATTCCAATACAGAAAAGATTTAATTTATTGAGTTTTTAAAATTTGTTGTTACGTACAAAGCTTTGGAAATTATTTAGAATTAAGAAAATATAATTTTATTGTGTCCCTATGTGAATTGATTTATTGACTGGCTTTGACTATATACTTTTTTACTTTTTTTCTACAATTTTTGAATAAGTTTTGGATTTTCAGATTTTCGACCTAGGGTGTGATCGTTCATTCTTTGTCCTTCAAGATAGATTACTCGTCGAAGTTTCAACTGTTCATGTTGGTGGCATTCGAATAACATGAATAATACACATTTAATAAATCAATGTTTCATGAATTAAAGCGTTATACATCTATTACCTTGGTGATTGAAATACGATTCTATTCTAACAATACACATATTGTTCTAAATTATATCTATGTTTGAATCAATATATAATTTGATTCGAATTTCCACATATACAGACATAACAGATATCAGTATATTTATACTAGTGTGAAGAACTTTAGAATGATAATCTAAGGGTCTTACAAGTGTTAAACTAATAGGCGTAAAAATCGAATCACGAAGCCCATAATAACAGAATAACTGACCATAAAGGAATAAAAAAGCTTGTGCGTTCAACAATAATAAGCATGAAATAACCAGGAGCGACGATTTATCAGTGCTAACAATTATCGATTAATAATTATTTTTTTGGAAACTTTTGCTGATGTATGTATAGTCTCATTAAGCGAATTATTTACGTTTACAAACTCAGCAGAAAAACCAGTGTCATAAAGAGAGTTATTTTTTTTTACTGCATTGTGTTTTGTCCATTTAGTATGAAAAATACTAAAACAATCATTAATGCAAATCGTGTATATTAATATTGTTTATATATTTTATGTAATTTTCTTTAAATGACCATATGAGTGAAACCTTAAACTCGTACAACATGTTTCTCTTTATGAACCTTTGTATTACAAGTGATACCGTAATTCATTTACCAGATATATTTTTTATAGTTGATATCTAGAAGTAATACTTAAGTCAGCTTGCAAATCTCTGGTTCGTTTGTCTATTGATATAGGTATTTGGAAGTGCAGAAACGTGTTTTGGAGAACGCATATTTCAGATGAACGTAAACATCAGTACTAAATTTCAAGTTTGAATAAAAAAAAAGTGTAGACTTTCGAATTTAAATGTCGCTTCTTAGATTCTTCTTAGGAGGTCAAAGACTTTCCTATTAGATTTCAAGTTTTAAAAGGCATTTGTTACACATTTTAATACTCAAACTTAAGTCGTAGACGCCAGAATTCTTCTTCTACTTCCAGGTAAGGATCCGAATTCAAATTTGAATGTATTAGGTCCCGCGAAAACTAACGCAATGTCGGACAACACAGAAATTTTTCTCTTGGCTATTGACAGGATAAAACGTTCTCTATATATATACAATTAAAACTATGTACAGGATGTTACTGTCTAATTTTTAGCAGAGCATGCCTTCAGGGCAGCTCTGAATCCATCAACTGTGTCAGCTGATGTTGATGATGTTGGCAATTGGTTCCAGTCTCTAATGGTCCTTGGAAAAAATTATTGTCCGAAGGCGTCTGTTGTGGCCCTTTCTTGTAAGAAGCCGTTTTTACCTCTGGTCTGGCTATCGTTTGTCGTCAGATATTGGTGCCTATCTATGTCTATTAGATCATGTTGAATTTTGAACAGCATGTATAGCCTATTTTGTTTCCCATTTTAAAGATGTTACCATTTTTGTTACACAGCCAGGTGAGCGGTCTGTGTAGTTGTTGTTTACAAATCTGGCTGCTCTTTTCTGTACTTGTCCGATTGCTTTTATTTTAGCCTGTTTCATATGGTCCCATACTGTGAAAGCATACTCAACCGAAGGTCTTACTATTGTTGAATATGCTGCTGCTTTGACCGGTTTAGTGCAATCTTTTAGGTTACGTCGTATGAAGCCTAGTGTTTTGTTTCCTATTCCCACTATATTGTCGATGTGTCTGTCCCAGGTTAGATTGTTGCTGATTGTAACTCCTAGGTATTTACTAGCTTCAATGGTGTCCAGTGTGTGTTTGTGTAATTTGTAATTAGTTGGTATTACAGGACGGTTCTTGGGTTGTATTCAAATTACAATGCATTTTTTGCATTGAAGCTCATTTGCCACTTATCTACCCAGTCCTCTCATGATGTGAGATCTTTCTGCAGTAGGTCACTTTCTGCTTGGTTACTGATAGTTCGATAGAGGAGGCTGTCGTCCGCAAAAAGTTTGGTCTCTGATGATGTTGCTGTTTCTGGCATGTCGTTTATGTAGGTCAGGAACAGTAGTGGTCCAAGAACTGTTCCTTGAGGAACACCAGAGAGTACTGGTACTTGTTCAGAGACAGCTCTTTCTAGAATAACGCTTTGCATTCTGTTTTGTAGGAATGATCTTATCCACTTGTTTGCTTAAGGATTTACTCCGTAGTACTCAAGTTTATGTAGAAGGCGATGGTGTGGCACTTTATCAAACGCTTTAGCAAAATCTAGTAGGATGATATCTACCTGGCTGTTACTTTTTAAGTTTGATGCAATATCATGAATGGTGATGATAGTTGGGATTCGCAAGATCGTCGTTTGCGGAATCCATGCTGTGCATTTGTGAGAATTTTGCTGTGTACAATGTGTTCTAGGACTTTGCATGTAATGGAGGTAAGTGATACAGGTCTGTTGTTTGATTCTTAGTGTCTTTCATCCTTTTTGAAAAGTGGGACTACATTTGCATCTTTCCAATCTTGAGGGATTTCTCCGGTGTTGAGGGATACTTGGTACAGTTCTGTAAGAATTGGAGCAAGTTGGTCTGCTGCTGTCTTTAGTATACAGGATGGTATAGCATCTTGTCCAGTTGCCTTATGTTGTTTTAGGTTCTTCAATAATTTGTGAACTCCTTTTACATTGATGTGTATGTCAGCCATGGTGGTATATGGACTTTTCCCTTTATTTTGGGAAGTTGTTCAGATTCTCTTTTGTAAATACGGACTGGAATTGGTCGTTAAGGATGATAGCTTTAATTTTGATATCGCTTTGGAGAAATCCCATTTTGTTCTTTAATGGTGCTACTCCTGTCCATTCCTGGTCTTTGCTTTTAATATAGGACCCGAATTTCTTGGAGTTGTCCTTGTAGTTGGAGCTGACTTCTTCCATGTATTTCTTATTGGCTTGTCGTACTTACCATTGTACTTCTTGTCTTAGTCTCTTGTATCTGTCTTGGTCTCTTTTCATTTTGGTTTTCCTAGCTTTCTTGTGCGCTTTTTGTTTTTGGTTGATCTTTACTCGCTTCTCAATGGTTTTTTAAATTTCTGATTTGAAGCTTTCCCACGTGGATTCTACGGTTCTGTTGTTGGTGTTTTTAAAAGATGTCTTGAACGTTTCGAGGTCTTCCTTTATCTTTATATATATATCTACTTTTTTCCACATGTATATCTTTCTTTTAACTGGTTTTGGTTTTAAAGGTTTACATGCTATATCAAGTAAGACGATGTCATGGTCGCTGTTTGCTATTGGTGGTAAAGGTTTATATCTTAGTTTGAATGATGGATGAGAGGTAAGTATTAAATCCAAGATGTTTTCTTTGCGTGTTGGGAAATCAATGATTTGTTCTAAACCATTATCAGCTACGGTGTCTAAAAAAGCTTGACTGGTTCTTGTAGGGTACTGTCTATGTGTGATGGTCTGTTCTTGCCAATTTATGTCTGGTAGATTGAAGTCGCCTCCAATCAAGAAGATGTTTTTTTGATGTTTTGATTTAATGGTACTTATTTCCTCTTTTACTGTATTAAGGTAGGTGTCATCTGTTTTATCTGGAGGGCGATAAAATGCACCAATAAGCATTTTCTTTTTTTCCTTCTCAGGCAATTATACCGGTTAATAGTTATTTCTCACCGCTTTTTGTTATGTTCCTTAGTTGTAGTGATTGTTTGGCTGCTATCAATACTCCCCCATGTGTGTCTTTGGGACGATCCCTTCGTTCGATGTCATATCGAAAGTAATCAGGAAAAAATTCACTTGATTTAATGTTTGGATCTAGCCATGTTTCTATATTATTATGTCTGGATCAGTTGATTCTATAATTGCCTCCAGAAGTTTACCCTTTTTTCTTAGACTCTGGAAGTTGATGTTCAGCAGTCTTTATAGTTGTTTCTTAGGGGCTGGTTTTGTTTTGGCTGGTTTAGGTGATGATGTCATGATCGGTATATCTGTACTGAATGTTGTGTTGAAAGATGATGAGTTAATACTTGATCCTGATGTTGATGGTATGGATGAATCTGATATACTGTCTAGCAATAACGGATTAGTAGATATATTAAGGGAGGTATGTTTGATGTCGTTTCCACTTGATATAAAGTATACTTTTGTCGAAGAGTTGTTGGGTTTTGAGCATGATGGACATGTCCATGTGTCTTCGCTCTTGCCTAGATTGCTGAATTCTGTTGTAGACATTCCAATGCAATTTCTGTGTGTCCATTTGTCACAGTCGTCACAGGCTATTGATTCTAATTTGCATGCTTTTTGGCAGATTGTGAATGGACATCTTGGTCGTCTGGGGCCTGGGTTTGTTTCTATGCCACTTAGTAAGAGTAGCAAGAGCCTTTGTGAACTCCTATCTCTGGCGATCTAGAGGTTTTATACTACTGGTAATTACTGGATGAAGGAAGCTCCAGACTGAGTCTTCGTATTCCAAACCAATCATCTGTTATCCACTTCTCGAAGAGAACGTATGTGTTTGAGTGTTGATACTTGGTAGTGATCCAATACGAATGGTAAGTAGCAAAACCTGATAAGATAAACTCACCTTGAATTTTACTACTCGTCTCGACTGTTCACTGGCAACTCTGTTTTCTAAAGCGGATGAAGGCGTTGATTCTAGAATAGTGTGTTCAGTTCGTCTTGTTCCACTCTGATTGGTAATAATTCAGATTTCTGATCAATGTTGAAACATTCAATGTATGTGTCTAGTAGAATGGATTTGGTGATAGCTAGACTGAGAAGGCGTCCTTGATGTATACCGTCCTTATTGTTTATTGAAAGGTTTACTGATTTGCGTATTTGTCCTTTCCTTCTCTTTCGTCCTCTAAAGGAGTACTTGCTGACTTTGACTGTTGTTTTATTGAGTTTACTGTTGATTTGGTACATTTTGTAGTTCAATTCCTGTATTTGCTTGGTAACTAGGAAGTCTTCAACTTTGTACGTCTCTGGATTTTTGTGACCTTTGTACTTGTTCCAGTTGGATATCGACAGTAATTGGCAATCAATGAATTTTATTTCTGCGTTTTTGTACTTGCTTAAAATATTAATTGATCTATTGTATTGTTCTTCTAATGTTTGAATTGACTTTTTGCTATGAATTTTCCCTTCTTTTTTAGTGAGGTCGCATGTACCGGACCAGAGGTAAATTATGACGTGTTGGTGTCTTTTGATGGATTTTGTTAATTCTACTTTTGATAAGATCTACGAGTACTTAGGTTGTGGCCCCTGATTTGCACCAGGATTCAAGTGGGAATACTTCTTTTTTGCAGGTGTTTCTTAGTGTGAAGCCTTTACTATCAGAAACTAGGATAGGGGTTTTGTATTGGAACCCATCTGGATATTGATGCTGTTTTTCGATGTATTTTTCGAGTTTTCTACTCATGAATTCACTCTATCGTTAGTTGTTTACATTGGAGATTTACCGGAAGTTAGACTGTCACAAAGAGCCATGTTCCCGCCAAATGTCAAAATCATGAAATCACAATTGGATGATTTTTTATCTGGAATTTAGTTTTATATGTGTGTATTGTTGATTATTTACATGTATGTAGGAATTACGGTTGTGTTTACTTATTGGGATAGTTTGGTAGGAAGTGGGTTTTCTAATGGAGAATTATTGGGTTTATGTAGGAAGTAGGATTGTGTTTGAAACTGGATTAGTATGGGGGTTTTGCAGAAAGTGGGATTGTGTTTGCTAATGGAGACGTATGGGGGTTTTGCAGGAAGTGGGATTGTGTTTGCTATTGGATAAGTATGGGGGTTTTGCAGGAAGTGGGATTGTGTTTGCTATTGAATAAGTATGAGGGTTTTGCAGGAAGTGGGATTGTGTTTACTAATGGAGAAGTATGGGGGTTTTGCAGGAAGTTGGATTGTGTTTGCTAATGGAGAAGTATTGGGTTTTGCAGGAAGTGGGATTGTGTTTGCTAACGGAGAGGTATGTGGGTTCTGCAGGAAGTGGGATTGTGTTTGCTAATGGAGAAGTATTGGGGTTTTGCAGGAAGTGGGATTGTGTTTGCTAATGAAGAAGTATGGGGGTTTTGCAGGAAGTGGGATTGTGTTTGCTAATGAAGAAGTATGGGGGTTTTGCAGGAAGTGGGATTGTGTTTGCTAATGAAGAAGTATGGGGGTTTAGCAGGAAGTGGAATTGTGTTTGCTAATGGAGAAGTATGGGGGTTTTGCAGGAAGTGGGATTGTGTTTGCTAATGAAGAAGTATGGGGGTATAGCAGGAAGTGGGATTGTGTTTGCTAATGGAGAAATATGGGGGTTTTGCAGGAAGTGGGATTGTGTTTGCTAATGAAGAAGTATGGGGGTTTTGCAGGAAGTGGGATTGTGTTTGCTAATGAAGAAGTATGGGAGTTTTGCAGGAAGTGGGATTGTGTTTGCTAATGGAGATGACTGGAAAGGAAGAAGACGATTCTCATTAAAAGCAATGCGAGATTTTGGTGTGGGAAAATCCTCGCTAGAAGAAAAGATCTTGGAAGAAATACAGAATGTTGCAGACGATCTGGAAAAAATGAAGGGAGCAGAGATATCCAATTTAAAGGAAATGATGACAAAGGCTAGCTGCAATGTTATACATAGTCTTATATTCGGATATAGGTTAGTTCTGTCTGCTTACTGATATCATAAAATGTCATCTGCAAGTCACAATATGAAGTTTTTTGTCGCTTAAGCACAGCGAATACTTCTTACTGTATCGAGCAGCAGATGATACAGGTATTCTACATTAGCATAAACTTATAGAAAAAAAAATATAATTATATCCCATGATAAAATTAACTTGTGCATATATTTTTTTTATTAAATTTGAAGAAATGCCCTAGCCGTGAATTTTTCTATCAACTGCTCCCGGTTATCATCGCATGTCGTTCTGTAACGTTATCGCATAACATTTTGACGTAATTCGAAAAATTCAGAAAATACACCTAAAACATGTGTAGGTATATTTTTAGGGTAAAACATATCTTATTAGGATAACAAAAACAAAAGGAATCAGGAAAACAATTATTAAAAAATGCAAAACAAATAATACAACAAATGCATTTTTTTTTAAAGATTTAGCTGCTAAGCAAAAAGTAAAATCACAAAAATACTGAACTTAGAGGAAAATCAATTCGGAAAGTCCATAATCACATGGCAAAATCAAAAAACAAAACGCATCAAAAACGAATGGACAAGAATTGTCATATTCCTGACTTGGTACAGGCATTTTCAACTGTAGAAAATGGTGGATTAAACCTGGTTTTAATGACTTTGATGACAGTCTCTAGCAGTAGATCTTGTCTGTATATTTTCTTTTGAAGTATATGATAAAGACAACATACCATGTCATTTATCATACAAAATCCCTTATTAAACCAAGCATTGTTGTTTGAATTAGTCAGTATGCTTTATATAGAGTTGAAATTGATCGTCAACAAAATACGTCTTTTAGCGATAAAATATAAGCATGGCATAGAGTTACATCTTTAGATTAAAGAACTGTTTTTTTTTCTTTTGTATAATTTCAGATACAAACATGACAACGAATCCCTCCAACAACTCATCAAGACAATGGACAACATATTTTCAGGTCCTGGTGCCTTATCAGCGTCTGGAATATTTCCGGTTCTGAATTTGATAATGGTAATGGTTGTTTTTACACATAACTGTATTTATTGTATTTCTCATTGCTATCATAGTTAAAGAAATACTTTTCAGACGTATTAGATTAATAAAACGTAATATGAATAGTAAGATTGTTGTCAAATTGCTATTCAAGTTTCACACCCACAAAGTGACATGTGATTTAATAATAGTACTAGTAACGTAACAGTAAGTGTTATTATTGTGTATGAAGGTCTTAGGGGTATACGGCGAATAACGATAAAATAAGACCAGTTTAATGACGTTAACTGTAGTTTTTGGTGCATGAAAATAAAGAATACACTTTGAAATTGTAACCAAATGGACTCTAATGGCAGCCAAAAAAACCCGTTGGACTCCTAACGGTAAAGGGCATTAATTGCTGCCCTTGTTTATGTGTTCATTGACGATTTATCATATGCATGTAATATACATTTTGTACTTATATTGTAATTCATCATTTCAGAAAGACAATCTTAAGATGAGGAGAGATGGATTTTCTACTCTAAAAAAGTATATTGAAAAACACATAACCGAACACCGAGAGTCATTTGACCAAGAACACATTCGAGACTTTATAGATATGTATGTAGAAGCCGAAAAAGAGGAGAGTGAACGAACGTCTGCTTTAAATCGTAAGTTTAAAGATAACGCTTAATTATAGCGCCAAACAACATATCGTAAACCCATATATATAGATATATTTGTTCTGCCGTTTCTGTGATTGGTAACTAAATCACCGTTTCAGAATCCAAAATATTCAAGGTAAGATTTTTCAAGTGTCCGCAAACCAATGTGATTTGCTTACATCGTTCTCAACATTAGGAATTCTACCAATGGCATGTGGATATTTCGTTTTGGGACACGAATAATGAAACTACACGCAATCCTTTTGATTACGATACAGTACATTAGTGCTGGTTAGTGGATCCCGATTGTGTTTCAATCTTATCACGGGGTGTATCACAAAGCAGTGAGACAAATTTCCATCGGCTCGCGTACGAGTTGCAACATTTCTCCACACTGAAAAAATGCTATTTTTATGAAAAAATATGATCAGGAGTCGTACCATTGTTGATCACAGGCATATATTTATTAGCCGTATTTGGCACAACTTATTGGAATTTTCGATTTCAATGCTTTTCAATTTTGTACTTGTCTGGCTTTCTAACTTTTTTTTATCTGAGCGTCACTGATGAGTCTTATATAGACGAAACATGGCCTTCTTGTTGTTTAGTATGTCTGGAATTTGATGAGACTGTCAACAAAGGGAGAGGTTTAGCGCTATAAAACCAGGTTTGATCCAACATTTTCTACATTTGAAATGTCTGTACCAAGTCAGGAATATGACAGTTCTTGTCCATTAGTTTTTGATGTGTTTTGTCATTTGATTTTGCCATGTGATTAGGGACTTTCCGATTTGATTTTCCTCTGAGTTCAGTATTTTTGTGATTTAATTTCTTTATGACTGTATGCATTTTTTTTTATTGCAGCGGCAGCGTTGTTGGCCTCAATTATGGATTTGTTTGCTGCTGGAACTGACACAACTTCAACTACGCTTGATTGGTCATTCAAATGGATGATTCAATACCCGGATGTACAAAAGAGGTGTCAAGAGGAAATTACAAAGGCAAGCATAATGTTTTAAAAAATATAATGTTTTGCTTAACATACATCGTTCTGTATAAAAAAACACTTGGTTGAATGCATTGGGATTATTATTGGTATGAAATAAGGCGTTACATAACTGCATCTTTATACTTTTGGTGCTCGTACAGGGCAACATGACTGGTGTTGCTAACTAAGCAGGAACTATGCTCCCGCCAGGTAACCCTCGATTTTTGTTGTTTTTTTTTATATATTTGTTGACTCATAATGTTGAATTTTTATTTTTCCTTTTATTGTCGTATGTTGCTTGTCTTTAATCTATAGTGCTCCATGGTTTTTCCATAATCTTAGACTAATAAAAACTTTAAATTCGAAGAACTTTGCTTAATTTTTTCCATCCAAATATACACAAATATTGGCAATAGTTTTTTTTCTGTCAACTCCAGTGCTCGATATAGGGTAGGGGTTCCTTATAACTCAGATTCGCTCTAAAAGATAGTGGATTTTGTTAACTCCGCTGCTGGGCAAGTGAGTGTAGTTCCTGTTAGCTAAAGGATCGGTTGTTGTGATTAGGTCCTTTGAATTAAAATGTTTTGTAAGGGTTGAACGTGCCGTGTAATCGGATGCTAGATAAGGCTTAATAATTCTTATATAAATAAGTGATAACTTAGGATATTAATAATTCACAAAACTGTTTTTTCTTTTAGGTAGTAGGATCAGGTAGAATGGTTCGATTATCGGATAGACGTCATTTGTCATACACCGAGGCTACTTTGATGGAAATACAAAGACTGTCAAATACAGGTAACAAGTCATGTTTCAATTATCAGAATTAGTAGTAAAGAATTGATCTGTTGCTTATTGGTGGCTTAGAAATGTCAATCGAGTCGTAGAGTTGACATCATATAGTAAATCATATATGTTATATATAACTAAATGGTTTTTTTTATTACTTTGCAAACATTTAGAGGCTCGATGATAGATTATAGTATAACAACAGAAACCAAAATTTTAGAAAAGGTAAACAAAATCGACCGCAAATTAAATTACTTCGGATAATAGAGGTAACAATTTAGAAGCCAAGAAAAAACTTACATGTAGCCTTAATTAATAATAATTACAGAATGTAAATACAAACTTGATGAAAACTCTACAAGCTTAATATTCACACAAAAAATAAGATTACTATATTAACTTTCCTCTGTTACAGCCATTATGTACATTGCAGTTTGTGTAACATGTATATTTTCTCTTTTTACAGCTATTTTCACCATTCCTCACGTAGCAGTTTGTGATACAACAATCAATGGGTACAAAATACCTAAAAATACGATTCTAATTCCTAGCCTGATCTCTGTACATTTTGATGAAACAATCTGGAGAGACCCGAAGGTGTTTAATCCAGAGAGGTTTCTCAATCAAAACAATGACATTATCAACAAAGAAAACTTGATTCCTTTTTCGTTAGGTACGTATATGAAATAACAAATAGTAGTTAACTCGGGGCCTTTTATAGCTGACTATGCGGTATGGGTTTTGCTCATTGTTGAAGGCCGTACGGTGACCTATAGTTGTTAATGTCTGTGTCATTTTGGTCTTTTGTGGATAGTTGTCTCATTGGCAATCATACCACATCTTCTTTTTTATAAAACATATACATTTATTTTCGAAAAGCATGGAAGCAAGTCTGGGCTCTATTGAAATTGTCTTAAATAAAACATTATGTTATTGTTCCTCATTAGTCATTGTCATCCTTCTCTCACGTCATTTGTATTCTTCATTGGTCAGGGTAAATGTGATTCATTCATTACCTATATTATACGAGTTTGACTCTCCTTCTGGTATCTTTCGTCCCTCTTTTATTACCTGAATGTTTACGGTCTTGTTAGGAGAGGTGTAGTCAATTACTTCATGTACTTATTTGAGGTTAGTCTAACATTTCTACTTTCTTGGTTTTAAGATCGTTAGTTCAATGATGGTATAAGTTTGTTTTTTTAGCAAAAAAAATCACAAAAATACTGAACTCCGAGGAAATGCAAGTGCAAGTATCTGCCCATTGTTATGTCATTTGTTGGTTTTTGTTGTATTATGGAGCCCCTTTTATGTTCAAATTCGTAGCTCCTAATGTTGAAGTGTATTTATGCAATTCTGGCTATCATGTATTGAGGTGTGAGCTCATGGTGAAGGTTAATCTAGAAATAAGCTTTTGACACACGAATAAAAATTACAGATTTTCATTTCATTTCTCAGCACTGAGTCGATACCCCTGCCGGTAGACTTTGAGTTCGAGTTGGCATTATCAGCACTGTAATTAGTGTTTTTGTAAAGACACGGTTACTGGCATATGCTTCTTTCAAATTCCCGTTCATTTGAGATTGTTAAGAATCTAAGGTTTCCTCAGACAAAGTTGACCTTTTATGAATTTGGCTACTCTGTTTAGAACATTTTTGGTCATATATGCTTACAACGTTGTACTGTAGTTATGCATTTCTGACTTTTATATGTTTAGGTTTGAGAAATCTTGATGAAGGTTATTAAAAAAGAAATCGCTTCGAAGACATATTAACATTGATAAGTGCTTTCTTCATGTACTCACTGACTGATTTTGTTTTTATATTTCAGGCCCAAGGATCTGCCCTGGAGAATCGTTAGCACGATCAGAGTTGTTTCTAATCTTTTCAAACCTTCTACATAGATTTGAATTCTCTAAAGTCGATCCAGATGATATTTTATCATTTGAAGGGATAACCGGAATTACGACGACACCATCGCCATATCGACTTAAAGCTGAATTGAGATAAATCGATGTTATGCGTGTTCATCCAGCATGCCATACCGATTTAAAGTAGATCTGGGATAAATCGACGTCATTTGTGCGTGTCAAACAGAACATCAGTTTAGAATACATGTAGTAAACTTATATTATTTTAACTTATCTATGTATCAATAAAAACAATGTATTTTGTTTATAAATACTGGATTCATTTATTTTTGTTGGTATCAATTTTCGTGGATTGACTACAAATCGCATTTTCGTGGTTATTTGATTTCGTGGTTTTGCCAATCTCTGCATACAAAGCCTTTAGAAACGTTCATTTCGTTGAACATTTGAATTCGTGGTTACTCTGTTCCCACGAAAAACACGATTATTGGTATCCAACAAATAATAATGAATCTACAGTATTTGATCACACAATTCGATTGTTTGAAATTCAAATCAAATTAAAGACAAACAAATTCAACATTTAGTTAAACAAAACTTTTTCCTGTGTGTAACTAAAAAAAGGTTTGTTTCTGAAAAAGTTCAAAAATGTGTTGTTCCGAGAAGTAAAACCCACACCCCAACAAATGATGAATGACATTTTTTTGCTTCAATGAAACACAATCTAATCTTTTAAGTTTCAATGGAGAAAAAAAATAACAAAAAAATATGCATGTCAAACGGAAAGACCTTTATAGAATGACAAAATCAGAAGATCAAACACATCTAACGTATAAAAACAGCTGTCAAACATCCATCACTACTGTCATTTCAGCATTGAATCAACACTTTATTCTTTAAGTTTCTTTTGTACCAAGACTGTCATAGAGTGTACATGTTTCTATTAAAGATTCAAATATATATGAACATTTCAAGTCAGCAGTTTTGTCGTTTCTGCCTTTATATTTTTAAGATTTCATTTTTTGTTACCATGCCAATGTCTGACAGCTTCCTTAAATTAATACTAGTACCTGAAACTATAAACTATTTATATGCTTCTCTTCTTGACTTCTCTTGAACTGAATTTTAATGTGCGTATTGTTATGCGTTTACTTTTCTGCATTGGTTAGAGGTATAGGGGGAGGGTTGAGATCTCACAAACATGTTTAACCCCGCCGCATTTTTGCGCCTGTCCCAAGTCAGGAGCCTCTGGCCTTTGTTAGTCTTGTATTATTTTAATTTTAGTTTCTTGTGTACAATTTGGAAATTAGTATGGCGTTCATTATAACTGGACTTGTATATATTTGTTTAGGGGCCAGCTGAAGGACGCCTCCGGGTGCGGGAATTTCTCGCTACATTGCGGACCTGTTGGTGACCCTCTGCTGTTGTTTTTTATTTGGTCGGGTTGTTGTCTCTTTGACACATTCCCCATTTCCATTCTCAATTTTATTCTGTCATGTGTATGTGTGTATTGTATATGTAAGGAGAAAACTTGATACAAGATGTAATAAATGATGTCCAATCAAATTGCTTGATTAATGCAATAAAAGATTATCAAGTTATGATAAATAATGTCTATGAATATAATTGATTTTAATGATGTCAAATGGTAAACCGAAGCAACATACGTTATTATCTGGTATGCATAATATACAATAAAAATCGATAACAAATGAAGTATATGCAACCTATCAACACTTCCAGTTTCCTCTAAATTAGCCAGAAAAGAAGTGAAAAACTGAACGAGACATCTAGTTGAGTGACATTATCGCATTCAAACATCATCGACCGAAACCACCTACACAACCGAGGTTTCTCATAACGAAAATGCCAGAACATTGTAGTTAAGTCGTATCCGAAATTGGAGAAATAAAGCAATACTTTTTTTATTGTATATTCGCCTGTCCATGCTTAAAGAAATATAAGACCATCTTAGCCTCTGGATGTCTGTTAAAGGTGCTTGTTTTTCCCCTCATTTGGTAGCATTTTCATTGGAGAGCTAATCATAATGTTCTAATTGAGAATCTGGGATCTTGCACTTCAAGTACTAATAAACTCATCATAGATACCAGGATTAAAACTTTATATTTACTCCAGACGCACGTTTAGTCTACAAAAGACTCATCAGTGACGCTCGAATCCAAAAATGTTTAAAAAGCCAAATAAAGTACGATGTTGAAGAGCATTGAGAACTAAAAATTCCTAAAGGTTTTGCCAAATACATCTAAGGTAATCTACTCCTCAAGTAGAAAAGCCTGAGTTTTTTAAAATTCAAAGTTTTGTTAACAGTTAATTTATAAATATGAACATATCTATAATAACTCAGGTTAACACAGAAGTGCTGACTACTGGTGCGGTGATACCCTCGGGGGAATATTACACAAATTCTGAAAGATATTTCAACCATAAATATTAATTTCAAAGTTTTTATAACACTATTAGTTAACCTGGTAACGCAAATACATATCTTGGTTTTTTTTTATCATTTTGATAGTAAAATGCAAATGATGAGATTAAATACCTTCACATGAAAGTTATGCCAAATATTCAACTTCAAAATAAACCATGACTGACGGTACATGAAAGGAATCTCCATGGAAATTAAATGTGCCAATGCAACTGTATACCTAATATCATTGACCTATCATTATACGATAAGAGGTTCCCCCTAAATTGACAGAATCATAAACTTTAACATGTAATCTAAACAAATTCAAAACATGACTAAGGAGAGGGGTCAAATGAGATATGCCGAATCGAATTCATATACAACTGCATACCAAATATCATTGACCTATACCATAAGTGGCTCAACATAAACTGACCTTACAACTAACTAATACATTTTTACGCCAATTTCAAGCTGTCAGCACCTTTGAAATCCAACCAAATTTAAGATCTAAGGAAGTCAAATAATATCTTTTAAAGTAATAATTTTCACAATTTATTTGGGAGTTTCTCCCACGAGTTATGTTGACCCAACTTTTACATTGTATGTAATACAAACATGCAAATGAGTTAAAAGGGTATTTTAGCGCAAACATACTCATTCAAACAATACAGTAGTTCCAAAAGACTTTTGACAATATACGATGTAAGAGGAGCATTAGTCATTTAATTATCTTGCACTTAAAGTCTACCATGAAAATTTTGAAAAGTTGACAGGTATGAATTTAACTGAACCATACATGTACATGTATCCTCATTTCCATGATAAATAAGCTTCGGTAAAATTCTTTAATTTCTTAAATCGAATACAATTTTCTTAAAAATATTTTTAAACGAAAATAATAAAGGAGTATTATTAGGATAGCCTAAATTGGCCTCAAACCTGAATTTGTGATATCATATCTGAAAGCACTTTTTACAATCTCAAATATGCAAATATTGATGACACACATATATTTATATGTATCTACATGTAATCAGACTATTTTTCTGACTACTGTTTTAGTTTTTGTTTTAGATAACTTGTATGCATGTTTTAAGGTACACTGTATGATATTTTCTAGTGTTTATCCATACTCTGTCTCTATATAAAATGTTTTCTTTTAAAAAATTTGCCCTTATTTGCATAATAGAGGGACGAAAAATACCAGAGAGACAGTCAAACTCATAAATCGAAAATAAACTGACAACGCCATGGCTAAAATTGAAAAAGAGAAACAGACAAACAAAAGTACACATGACATAACATAGAAAACTAAAGAATAAACAAAACGAACCCCACCAAAAACATTGGCATAAGTATGATAAATAAAAATAAGGAGATGTGGAAATATTGCCAATGAAACATATAACCATGTCCACCAAGAGCCCAAATTACGTGAATGTAACTATAAATACTATTGCTTGTAACTGGCATGTTACATGTGATTATCATACATAATGTTGATGAGTTTCTTTTGTTTTTCATTTTTGTCGTTATAGTATATGCCCTTTAAAAGAAATAAAATCTTCATTCATGTACAGGTTTCATCATGTACAAATGTATCACAGTATGCGATAAAATGTCAAAGTAGATGCATGAATAAACTCATCATAGATACCAGGATTGAAATTATATATTTCCGCCATACGCGCGTCTCGTCTACAAAAGACTCATCAGTGACGCTCGAATAAAAAATATTAAAAAGGGCAAATAAAGTACGAAGTTGAAGAGCATTGAGCATTGAGGACCAAAAATTCCTAAAAGTTTTGCCAAATACAGCAAAGGTAATCTATTCCTGCGGTAGAAAAGCCTTAGGATTTAAAAAATTTAAAGTTTTGTTAACAGTTAATTTATAATTATGAAATGATTCAATAAGTTACTTTGTTCTTTTATCTATATAATATGATGTTCAGTTGCAAAAATTGCATCCATAGTCAGTTAACAAATTTCAAACATACTCAACACGGTGTTTAGTTCAGGTTTTCCTACAATGGTAGGTTGTATATAAGTTGGTGAAACTCCTCATTCACATGATTAATCATGATAGGGAGTTTACACAAATACTAATAGCCTCGCAGCTGGCTGCTAAACGGCCAGTGTCATATTAATATGTAATATTCAGGACTAGAGATTGTTAATGTAATATGAATATTATAAACCCTGCATTGCTCAAGACCGACAAACTGAGCAAAATTTATAAAAAATATAAAGTTTAACAAACATTTAACTTCATCTAAATTTAGCCGGAATCACTACTATCATAAATGACTCATTTCCGTTTTTTTCTGAGTTTGTCGCTGACTATTCTTATTTTCCCTCAATAGGATTTCCATAATTAATTATGACATTCCCTTTCAGACTTAAGGATGTTTAAATTGCTTGTCATGTTTTTGAATTTTTGTCAGTTTTTCGAAATCCTCTGGTTTTATCCATTTGAATGCATTAAAACAATTTGCCTATGGAACCCCATTTAAATTCTTATAAATTTTTTACATGTTTAATTATAGGCCATTTGTAAAAGTCTTATAAAATCTTATTTATTTTTTAATAGATTTTGAGAACTTTGACTGGTCAATGATAAAGCTATGAAAAATCAAGAGAGAACATTTTCTCGCCAAAATTCCAATGGCTAATATCTCGATAACAAGCGCATTGACCCCTATATATTTTTTTCTTATTTGCATTTTTTATTCCTCAATTAATACTTTATCAATATATACTAGTGTTATGGAAAGTTATTTATTTTGAAACTGAGCCACGTGAGCAGCAAACTTCCTTAATGTGCCTGCTGACCCGAATCTGTCCGTTAGACTCCGTATATACAAAATGAATGAGAAATTTGAGTAGGGTGCGATAAAGGAATATGATAAAGAATGCATATCAAAGTTAACGATATGGACTAAACAGCAGGTTATTTATCAAATTTTAAAAACTACTGTATTTACTACTAAATAAATGATAAAGACACTTAATATATACTAGTCAACAAAAGAAACGATACAAGACTTTTTTTCAAATTCAAGATAAAGTTTTCCGTTCATTGGACCAATATTGAAGGAAGTAATACTTAATCATTATGGAAATATAAATCCGTTTAAAACAAAATATTGTTTTGCTTTTGTGACGTTTTTTCGCGATTTTTTTTTTTACAAAATTTACATAAAACGACAATTTTAAAAACAGAAGTTCCAACTAATGATGCCAACCTCTCATTTAAAGGTAAAGACAGTGTTTGCCATCAATTTGTTTTTTAAAATCATACAGTTTCTTCGTTTATTAGTTAAGCAAAGTTCGACCCCACCAGAATTCGTCAAAATGTATACATTATCAACTGATTTACCATAGACAGTATGTGTAAAGTGATATTCAAAAAGCGGCAACAATCTTAAAACTAATCCGAAAGGTTCCAAATTTACTGTGTATTGTTTTCATATCTAAAGCATTGATTTGAGACGAAAATTAAAAAACAAATCTTTTGCAATTTTTGAGATTTGAAAAAACACTTTTTTTCCCAAAATTTAAAAAAACAATATTTCAACCCATTAGTTACAACATGAACATAACTTGATTAGCATATTGAATATTTTTAAACAAATTTGAAATTTCATTTAGTACTTAGAAAATTATGGGTCGATTTTTTATTCAACTTTCCGCAAAACTAATCTACACCCTATGATCGTTTACACGGAATTTAGATACTTTCCGAAAAGTTTTGATTTTCATTATCACATGTGCATACATTGCAAATGAAAGCTTTTTAAAATAGTGTATATCACTTTGTTTTATATGTAACACTTTTTGATAAAGGATAAGGTCCTAAAATGGCCCCCTTTTCTAGCGTAAATTTCAAATTCGGATTTATTTACCAATATCACGATAAATTGTAGCTAATACATTGACTAGATAGGATATCAGCCATTTTTTGAAAATTTCACGTTTCTGCGTTTCATTATGACGTTACAAGTTGTACTCATATTGATTTTTCTCAAAAAAATCAATGAAAATGGGTAAATTTCCATAGATTATTGGACAGGAAACATAGAGCGCATACGTCGACAACAAAGATCTTTTAAAATAATGTTTGTGAAGACATTTCACTTGTCTTATTTGAACTAGAACACACCCGTGATATCGCGGGTCCGTGACTGATATATAACTATGCGTATGCCTTATTTTAGTATTGTTATTGTCATCTGATAAAGTCATGCCGATTATAACATGTATAAGGTGCACAGTTTTCTTTGCTTTCAAAATCTTTCTGTTTGAACCCGTCGACCTGGAACCTATCAATTATTGGTAATATTAATAATTTGGAAAACAAAAGGGCCTGGAATGGAATATTTTTTACTCAACAGTATACAGCAAAATTCTAAATACACTGTTTAGTGGTGCGCCTGTCTGATGCGGAACGTACAGATAAGGTAATAGGTAACAGGTGAATATACTATTGGTATCGGTGTCGGACTCGATCCGGAACTTCATAATTATTGGCAATATTAATTACATGGAAAACAATCGGGCCTAGAGTGGTGTAATTTTTAATCAACACCATTGTACTATATTAGTTATATATAAAGTTGAATTCTTTGATTCATCGTTTTTACGTGATGACGGCTGACAAATTGGACCTCATAATTTTAGTATTATAGATATTAAGCTTGTCGACGCCTGCGCTCTATGTTTCCTGGTCCTTTATTTGGTTGAAATCCAGCTGATTTTGTCAAATTTCACAAAAATCCCTTACCTTGACCTTTTTGGGATGTAAAAATCAACGTGTTAGAATTAAACTTTGACAAAAACAGTTCTGTTTAACTTTCTCACATGTCTTTAAGGCAACTTAAAGCATTTATTGTCTTGTAACTATGAACTTTATAATTGGGGCCAAAGATGGCCCTTACCGAACTTACTCCTTTATTTCAAAGTCGTGTATCGTTTCTTTTGTTGACTAGTATATATATGTCATTAAATAAAGGTTATAATTGAGCACGTAACAGATCTAGAGTTCAAGGTAAATCCTTTGTTGAACGAACATACGTGTATTGCATAAGTTAAAAACAAGCATGATTGTGGTTATAAGTTCGCGATTATATAGGCTTTACTAAAGTTATATAAGGTTCTCATCACAAGTATATTATCTGTTTCTGTTTTGCAATGGATGTCGCATATGCATATTCCTATTTTGAAGGAATCGATCTAACAGCTATATTTATATTTGTAATAATATTTCTTGCAACAGTTTTGTGGATGACATGTCCAAAATCGGATATTCCTGGACCACGAGCATGGCCTATTTTTGGAAATATTCTACTTGTTACTCAGTTTAATAGTACACAAAAGAGGGTAAAGTTTGTGGAGGATATGACGAGGAAGTATGGACCAATGTTTCGAATGTTTTTAGGACCATACCAAATTGTTTTTGTACAGGGTCATAAAAATGTGCTTGATGTTCTTTTGAAACGAGGACGAGAATTTATGGATAGACCAACCTTCATTCCAGGAATCAAATTAGGTGAAAAAGTAAAGGGAAGTAAGTCATACATTAAAATAGCGAAATGATTTAATCAAATTCAATGTTTTAAAATTTTAGAAAGGCAACGATCTGTACTTCGATAATTTCATGAAAATATCATCTTCGCTTCCAGTTTCCTTTTTCACAGGGAAAGTTTGAATAGGGTATGTATGAACACTTAGGTATTATTTTTGTTTGTTTGTTTGGAGAACAAAGACTTCACAATCAGATATTACTTTTAAAAAGGGCATATTGAGGAATAAAAAGTGCAATGCTATACATATCAAGTTGTAACAGGGCTTTTGTTTATCTTCAAAACTAAGTTGTAGACGTGATACTTTTACTACAAACCTGCAAACAAAGATCAGGGGTATATAGCAAAGACATCACAATGTCCGTCTGTCTATATATATCTGTCTGCCAGTCCCCGAGGGCATAACAATTGTATCGTTACACTCTGACCTTGTCTTCGACCCCCTTTGATAGTCAAATAATCTTTCGTATCCGACTCATATATACTCTTTGTTGAACCAGACTAAACATACAGTTGCATCATTGACGGGGGATGTCACATTTACTCAAATAAAGTTTTTTTGTGACCTTGACTTTGATAGTAAAACCTTATACAATTCGTTTTCGACTCATATCTTATGTACTTTTAATCTTACCAAATGTATACAGTTGCATCGTGAACTGTTGGTGTGTCATATACCAAAGTATGATAACTGTGACCTTGAATTTAATTTCTGACCTTTATGATTATAAAACTCAACTCAATTCCTGCTCAGAAATTTTATATTTCAAATCAAAGGATTATCAAACTTGGTACGCAGTTGCATCATTGGCTAAGACTGTATCTGACATACTAGTCAGGTCTTTCTAATACAGATTATTACATGGCATTTTTCATATCGCATGTATTCAATATCAGCCCAAGAACTGATAATACATGCGATATTGAAAATGACATGTTATGATTTGTTTATCATATGATTCAACTATGGAGATAAATAATAGATTAATAAATAATATATTGATCCTCTTACGTTGTTCTCAAATAGAAGTTCAATGATTGAAAAATTCACGGACGTCGTACCCCAAATGTAGCACATTCGATATGAATTTCTTTCTATCAAATTCCTCAACAGAAAAGATAAACAGCAAAATGAAATATTTCAATATAAACGATAAAAACTAATTCAGCAGTTATTCTGTTACACCGTTCCGTAATTTATATAGTTCGTTTGATTATATTCTTAATCTATTTATGTGTTCCAGTCTAGGAGGATTATTCATCTTTGTACTGGCCTGACCAGTGAGTGTAACCAAGACGACTGGGTTTAAGTAAAGATAAAACAATCAGGAGCTGACTTTTATTTCACTACCAATCCAAATGGTGAAAAACTGAAAATACAAATATAAATACAATTTTACAATGTGTTCAATGATAATTAAAGTCCATTAAAAATACGGATAAACAGTTCGTAGATATATAAAGCTGTTAAAGTTCTTTATAATTATGAATAGATGAATATTCTTGCACACGTCGGGTTCTGTCTTGAATTAAATCGTGTAATCGCAGATACGAACAGTTTGAACGGTAAAATGTTCATAGTTTCTTTATAACATAGGGAAATATATTAAAACAGTTCATCGCTAATGTAAAGCCATAATTTGTAATGTTTTAAAGGTAACTCACGATGTGGTTAGCCACGAATTGTTCTTTTGGACAACGTGTCCGCTGAATGTTCTGTGCAGTTGTGCAGAGGACTCGCTGAGCAGTTTACGTCATTAGAAGAGAGGGGAAAGTAACGCGGATTCCTACACTGTCCTGTAAAAAACTCCTAAAACTGGCGCACATAAAGCGATGTACGCAATGAAACGTTAACAATATAAAATGATGATCAAATGAAGAATAAATGATGAATAAGTTTCAGAACACTCCCCATCTGAGGTCTATCTGACATCACTATTCTATTATCGAAACAAATAAAATGTTAAATATATAACAACAGTACAAATATTCACTTAGAAGTAGTCCAACGGGAGGCTGGGTATTTCACAGCTTCTATCCTAGATATGGCGGTGTTTCCGACGAGATCGCGGCGATCTAAGATCCAACTCCATGGCTGTAGTTCTGATGGAAGAATCTCCTTTCGACACGGATATGCGATCTAACGAGGACGTCTTGTGAGACGGATGCTTTCTTTGACGTTTACGGCGTACAGTAGACCATCCGGTACCATGTTCCTTTTCTCTGTGACTCAAGTTGGAATTGGTTATTCTGCTTTCCTCTTGTCCTTGCGTATCCAAAGGCGAATTGAAGCTTTCCATGGGAATTGAATGTTTTCGGATGTACTTTTCTTTGTCCGCATTCACTTTTGGTGGCGTTGTTTCCGAAGTGAACTTTTCGGCTTCTGCAAATCTGACGATAGAAGTCGCTGATTTCGTTTTCGGTTGCCCATGTAAACGGGGATAAAATTTAGACGAATCAGTTTGAATTTCATTTGACTGGGTGTTGGTTTTATTACACTCAGGTAATTTCTTTGTCTGTGGTTTCACAACACTGCAAGTTGGATTTCTTTCCTTTGTAGTGAGTTCAAGGTGAACATGTTGCTTATCGGAGCGTATTTCTCCAACGATAATCCAACCCAGGTTTAACTTTTGCGCAAATGGAGCCTTTGGTGGTCCTAGACGTTGATCAAGGACATGATGTGCCTCTATAAGGTCTCTTCCAATGAGCAATAGGATTTTGCATTTTCCATCAATCGGGAGAATATGTTTTTGTAATTCTTGCAAGTGTTGATATTGCAATATGTCCTCAGGTGTAGCAATTTCGTTCCGATTATTGGGAATGTTATCGCATTCAATCAGTTCAGGCAGATTGAATCTAGTATTGTCTTGTACAGACTTCACGACAAAGCCGTTTCCTCGTTTACCGGAAGTAACCTTGCTGCCGGAGCAGGTGGATAACAAATAATCTTTTGTTTCTGCCTGTACGTTGAATAGGCTGAAGAATTCAGGAGCCACGAGAGACCGGTTGCTTTGGTCGTCAATAATTGCATACATGCGAATTACTTTGTCCTGATTATCTTTGTGAAAGACATTCACAGGAAGTATCTTGGCACAAGATTTACTGCTGTTGCCGTCTTTGGAGATATCTGTGCAAGTTGAACTAACAGAGGTTAGCTTGGTTTCAGCTAACTCAAGTTGCTCCCCGCCGTCGACTGATCTAGGCGGTGAAGGCGGTGCACCTTTGGTTTGGTACACTCGATTAGTGTGTAATGCGGTGGTGTGTTGTTTACTTCCGCATTCATTGCAACTGATACTCGCGTTGCAATCACGACTTCTGTGCATAGTCGAATCACAGCATTTGTAACAAAGATTGTTTTGCCTCAACAGTTCCTTGCGTTCCTCTATAGTTTTGGCTCGGAATGCTCGGCATTCATTCAAGGTATGCTTTGTGTTGTGTAGGATACACAGACCTTGTTGTTGACTGATGTCTTCAGTTTGCCGTTCAACAGCCGTCTTATGGACGTTGACTTTAGAGTACGTCTGAGGTGTGAACCTTGGCGTAGCGTCTTTTGTATTTGGTGTTACCTTTGAACCAAAGATGAACCCAGGATCGTTCTTAATTTTGCTCATTTCCCTGATGAAGACAGAGAATTCTGTAAAAGGTGGAAAGGCAACTTCATATTTAGACTTGTATCTTAAAGCCCTTGTTATCCACTTTTCTTGGAGTCCGTATGGTAGTTTTTCCACAATAGGATTTACCCCCTTTGACGAGTCGAAGTAAGCTGGCAAACATCCCAGCTTGGGATTTTCTTTGTGATACTCTATTTCTGAGATAATGTCTGACAAATCGTAAAGGAGTGAGTTGTCTTTATTCGTCAATGTAGGGAATTTGGCAAGTTTACTCATGAGAGAGGCTTCCAACATTTCTGGAGCACCATACCGCTCGTCAAGCCTCTTCCATAATCTCTGTATACCTATGGTAGGATTATTGGTGTTCGACGCTCTTATGCTAATGGCGTGTTTAGCAGACTCTGGACCGAGCCACTTGATCAGTTAATCGATCTGTTCGGAGTCAGAGACTTGTAACTCATCAGTCACATTCTTGAAGCTTTCTTTCCAAGTATGGAAGGATTCTGCCCGATCGTTAAAGCTTGTTAACCGGGAGAAAAGCAGGTCCTTGCGTAAGAGGAATCTAGTTATCTCTGATGTAAGGTTGATTTGTTGAGGTGTGCAACAGGGATCTCTTCTATTACGTCTTGTTTTTTGTGTGAAACAGGGATCTCTTCTATAACGTCTTGTTTTGTGCGTAAGACAGGGATCGCTTCTTTAACACCCTGTTTTTGGTGTTCAGTAGGGCTCTCATCTGAAAGACCTAGTTTTTGTATGCCGGTTACTAATCCCAGATCTGGGATAAAGGTAACTTCCGGTGACTTATTATCGGAAGGCAAGACGGCAGATGTCTGTGACGGCAAGTTCGATGCCACGGATGGCACAAACGCTGGTGCTTCGTGACTCAGCTCGATCTTAACAGGAATTTGTTTTTTTTTCTTTTGAGGACCTGTTACTTCCTTAACAGCAGTTGATACAGGAAGTTTATTGACGAAATCTTGCACACGCTGGAGCGGGTCTTCCTTTTCGTCAGGGAGATCTCTATACGCTTGGCTATCATCGTATTCCAAGATACGAGCCTCGGCTTATGCGGCTGCAGCTTCTCTCTGTGCTTCAAGAAGGTTAAATTTGGCTTTAAGCTCGGCCTTTTCCCGGCTTATTCGTGCGGCTTCTTGTTGCATTTGAGCCTTCCTACGCATAGCTTCTTGTTCTAATTGCGTTTTTCTGTGAGCGGCCTCTTGTTCTAATTGCACTTTTCTGTGAGTAGCCTCTTGTTCTAATTGCACTTTTCTGTGAGCAGCCTCCTGTTCTAGCTGAACTGTTCTCTGTGCGGCCTCATGTTTACGTTGAGCGACTTCTTGCTCCATTTCTGCCTGTTTACGACTGGCTTCCTGTTCTATTTCAGCCTTTTTGTGTGCTGCTTCCTGTTCCATTTCAGCCTTTTTGCGTGCTGCTACCTGTTCCATTTCATTTTGTCTGAACAGGGCTTGTTCTTCTAACATTGCTTCCTGTTGTAGGATAAGGGCATGTTTTTCGACAAATGCTATCTTAGACTTTGCAGCCTCTGACATGGCTCGCTTTCTCCGTGCCAGGCTTGACATGTCTGACACGTTAGAGCTACCGCTGTGCGAGCTTTTCTTACCCTTTGAGGTCTTTGTTTTAGTGGATTTAGCCTGTGTTAGGGCGAGGCGATGCTCGTGTAAAGTCTCAATTGCCAGTTCGACTTTAGACATTCGGATATCCGTTGAGAATTTGCACGTATCAATGTTTTGAAGGCTGTCTAATGTCTTTGTATTTTTCAGAACTGTCAAGTACTCGTCTGTGAGCCTGCGATACTTAGTACAGGCTTGTACAATTTTATCTTGTGCTGTTAACAATTGCTGGAGGTCGTTGGGAGGCTTGGCCGTTTCTAATAACTGAGAGTCTAGGTTTGACCATAGGGCCTCTAAGTCGTGATAGAACTTGTCACGTTTTTCTATAAAGGCTCTCTGTCCTTTTCGGTAAGTTCACGCACTCGCCTAGTTTCGGCATTTTCATCTACATTTGTTGTTTTAGACGGATTTTGTAATAATTCTAGATCTGGGACATTTCCCTCTGGGGGATGAACCTCTTCTTGCTGTTCCGCGTGACTGGGATCCATGATGTAAGTCGGCAATGTTTGTTCAACGTTGTTGGTTTGCTGCCGAGTACACACAAGATATGTAGTCCACTGTCAGTGTAAAGGTATGTACGTATGTACGTTGCTACGTTGTCGTTGAAACTACGTTGTTGGTCTGTTGACTGTCGTGGAGTGGCGTACGTTATCCAAGAAAAACAACAGGCAAGTTGTAGCTTTTTCACTGTACTGGCCTGACCAGTGAGTGTAACCAAGACGACTGGGTTTAAGTAAAGATAAAACAATCAGGAGCTGACTTTTATTTCACTACCAATCCAAATGGTGAAAAACTGAAAATACAAATATAAATACAATTTTACAATGTGTTCAATGATAATTAAAGTCCATTAAAAATACGGATAAACAGTTCGTAGATATATAAAGCTGTTAAAGTTCTTTATAATTATGAATAGATGAATATTCTTGCACACGTCGGGTTCTGTCTTGAATTAAATCGTGTAATCGCAGATACGAACAGTTTGGACGGTAAAATGTTCATAGTTTCTTTATAACATAGGGAAATATATTAAAACAGTTCATCGCTAATGTAAAGACATAATTTGTAATGTTTAAAAGGTAACTCACGCTGTGGTTAGCCACGAATTGTTCTTTTGGACAACGTGTCCGCTGCATGTTCTTTGCAGTTGTGCACACGACTCGCTGAACAGTTTACGTCATTAGAAGAGAGGGGAAAGTAACGCGGATTCCTACACTGTCCTGTATAAAACTCCTAAAACTGGCGCACATAAATCGATGTACGCAATGAAACGTTAACAATATAAAATGATGATCAAATGAAGAATAAATGATGAATAAGTTCCAGAACAATCTTTAACGTTAAAACATCGTACCGTCGCTACCTTTCCCTCTCTCACACGTATCCGTTACATGAAAACTGCAAGGTCATAACGATCACGAGGAACATTTCGTCGAGACGTCATCTTGGACACAATTCGTGGCTAATCACAGAGTGATCGAGTTATATAACATTGTATTTAAAGCCTTCAAATTGCCTTTCGTATGATTGAACCTTTTCTCCGTGAAATACTGGAGATGTAACCGTTCTTGAAAGTACAACATTTTCTCGGATTCAACGGACTGTGCTATCAATTATTTTGGAGATTTCATACACTAGAAACATTAATTCAACACATTGTAAAATTGTATTTTATTTGTTTTTCAGCTTTTTACCATTTGTTAGATTGGTTTAAGAATAAATTGTCAGCACCTGATATTCTGATTGCTTGAGCCCAATCGTGGTTATACTTAATGGTCAGGCCATTACAGTAAAAAGTCTGCAACTTGCCTGTTGTGTCTCACAGATAACGCCACGCCACGTTAGTTATACAGCTATATAACAACCTACCTGTTGAGCCCTGCATGTACGTATCATCCCTTGACGTACAGTAAATTGACGACGACCTGTCTTTACATATCCAGACAAGGAACGACAACATAACAACGTTCATACCTTTACACTGACAGTGGACTACATAACTTGTGTGTACTAGGCAGCAACCCAACAACGTTGGGTCAACATGGATCCCAGTCATGTGGAACAACAAGAAGAGATACAGCCCCCAGAGGGAAATGTTCCAGATCTAGAACTATTACAAAATCCGTCTAATACCACACATTTAGGTGAAAATCCCGAGACTAGGCGAGTACGGGATCTCACCGAAAAAGGTAAAGGAGCCTACACAGAAAAACGTAACAAGTTCTGTGAGGAATTAGAGGTCCTTTGGTCAGATATAACGACCCAGTTATTAAAAATCACCACGCCTCCCAATGAACTTCAGCAAGTCTTAACAGCCCAGGACAATCTTGTAAAAGCCTGTACAAATTATCGTAGGCCCACAGACGAATATCTGGACTTTCTAAAAAGGACCAGAACGTTGGACAGTCAAAAAGACATAGACGCATGTAACCTTACATTGGATCTCCGTCTGTCCAAAGTGGAACTGGCCATGGACTCTTTACACGAGTATCGCCTTGCCCTCACTAAGGCTAAATCAACTAAAACAAGGACCTCAGGGTCAAAAGGTAAGAAACCCTCACGCAGTGGTAGCTCTAACGTGTCAGACATGTCAAGCCTAGCACAGAGAAAGCGTGCCAAGGCAGAGGCTGCCAAGTCTAAAATAGGCTTTGTAGAAAAACATGCCCTTATCCTACAACAGGAAGCAATGTTAGAGGAACAAGCCCTGTCCAAACAAATTGAAATTGAACAGGAAGCCACACGTAAAAAGGTAGAAATGGAACAAGAAGTCGCTCAACGTAAGGCTCAAATGCAACAAGAAGCCGCACGAGTAAGCCGGGAAAAGGTCGAGCTTAAAGCCAAATTTAACCTTCTTGAAGCACAAAGAGAAGCTGCACCAGCAGAAGCCGAGGCTCGTATCCTGGAATACGATGATAGCCAAGCGTTTAGCGATCTTCCTAACGAAAAGGAAGACCCGCTCCAGCGTGTGCAAGATTTTGTCAATAAACTTCCTGTATCAACTGTTGTAAAGGAAGTAACAGGTCCTCAAAAGAAAAAACAAATTCCTGTTAAGATCGAGCTGAGTCACGAAGCACCAGCGTTCGTGCCATCCGTGGCATTGAACTTGCTGTCACAGACATCTGCTGTCTTGCCTTCTAAGTATACTAAGTCACCGGAAGTTACCTTAATCCCAGATCTGGGATTAGTAACCGGCATACAAAAACTAGGTCTTTCAGATGAGAGCCCTACTGAACACCAAAAACAGGGCGTCATAGAAGAAATCCCTGTTTCACACCCAAAACAAGGCGTAATAGAAGAGAGCCCTGTTGCATACCAGCAACAAATCAATCCCACGTCGGAGACAACTAGATTTCTTTTGCACAAAGACCTTTTATTTTCCAGGCTAACAAATTTTAATGACCTGGCAGAATCCTTCCATACATGGAAATCTAGCTTCAAAAACGTCATAGACGAATTACAAGTTTCTGACTCGGGCCAGAGTCTGGTAAACATGCCATTAGTATTAGGGCCTCAAATCCCAACAACCCTACTAGAGGCCTACAGAGGTTATGGCAAAGACTGGATGAGCGATATGGTGCTCCAGAAATGTTGGAAGCCTCTATCACGAGTAAACTCGTCAATTTTCCTACCTTGACGAACAAATATAACGCACGTCTTTATGACTTGTCTGATATTCTATCAGAAATAGAATTTCACAAGGAAAATCCCAAGCTGGGATGTTTGCTGGCATATTTTGACTCTTCGTCCGGGATAAATCCTATTGTGGAAAAACTGCCATACGGACTCCAAGAAAAGTGGATTTAATACAAGGGCTTCAAGATACAAGTCTAAATATGAAGTTGCCTTTCCACCTTTCACAGAATTCTCTGCCTTCATCAGGGAAATTAGCAAAATTAAGAACGATCCTGGGTTCATCTTTGGGTCAAAAGTAACATCAAATACAAAAGACGCTACGCCCAGGTTCACACCTCAGACGTACTCTAAAGTCAACGTTCATAAGACGGCTGTTGAACAGCAAACTGAAGACAGCAGTCAACAACAAGATCTGTGTATCCTACACAAGACAAAGCATACCTTGAATGAATGCCGAGCATTCCGAGCCAAACCAATCGAGGGACGCAAGGAACTGTTAAGAGAAAACAATGTGTGCTACAAGTGTTGTGAGTCAACCACACACATAAGTCGGGAGTGCAACGCAAGTATCAGTTGTAACGAGTGTGGAAGTGAACGACATACCACAGCACTTCACATCACTAGACCACAACAATCTGAAAGTTCCCAGTTTAGCTCACCCAGACAAGCCTACGGCGGGGAGCTAACACAAGTCTACGGCGTGGAGCAGACAGAGTCAGCTGAAACAAAGTTAACCTCTGTAAGTTCGATCTGCACAGAGATCTACAAAGATCATAAGAGCGAGAAATCTTATGCCAAGATATTACCTGTGGACGTGTACCACAAGGACAAGACAGACAAAATTATCAGAATGTACGCCATTATTGACGACCAAAGCAACCGGTCTCTTGCCTCGCCTGAATTCTTCTGTCTGTTCAACGTTCGGGAGAAACCTGAAAACTACTCTCTTACAACATGCTCCGGCAGAGTAGCTACTTCTGGGAAAAGAGGAAAAGATTTCGTCATAAAATCTGTACATAGTGACGTACAATTTGATCTGCCTACATTAATTGAATGTAATAATATTCCCAATAATCGAGACGAAATTCCTACTCCTGACGTTACAATGCATCATCCTCATCTGACAGAACTCAGAGGAAGCATTACACCACTAGAGGAACGTTGTCAAATTCTACTCCTAATTGGAAGGGACCTTATAGAGGCACACCACGTCCTTGAACAACGCCTAGGACCATCCCGAACTCTATTTGCCCAAAAGTTGAGACTTGGTTGGGTCATAATTGGAAATACATATATTGACAAGCAAACTGTTCCTATTGAAGTCAACACAAAGATAACTTACGTTTCAATCACGGAATCAAAACAACGTCTTGCCTCAAGACCGGAAATAGCCGTCAAGGACAAGTATCCAATTGTTGTTCAGTCTAACTACAAAAACTTTCATTCGAATGCCAAGGTCGCAAAATCGCATTCAATACAAATCCCTTTAATGTACTGGACCTAGTACCAAGCCTGGTAAACGCACGAATTTCTCTAAAGGGACATCACTCGCGTCACTAAAAGCAAAATATTTGACTTCTATAGAAAAATCTATAGATAAAGAAAATTTCATTCCGAAATCAACAGGACCTGAAGTGCATGGTGCGGAAATCAGTAGCATTCACAAACCTATTCCGATAGAAGGACCTATTGCCAATATCAATCTGCCTTTGAGCAAGCAACCTCTACTCCGAGGAGGAAGCAGTATTGCCAAATCTGACTTGAATTTTAGTAAAAAGGAACCAGTAGTCTTATCTGGACATCATCACAAAGTAACACATTTTCTTGGACATTACTACAACAAAATCAAACATAGAGGACCCCACTTCACAGATAAATCAGCAAGATCAGCAGGATTGAACATTAAGACGAAACGCTTAATTTCGTCTGATACTAAAAAAGATGGAACTTTTCGCCAAACCGGAAGAGGATCAAATATTACCTCTCGCCATACCCATCGGAGGACCACCTTTAACCGTCGTCGCCGTCTCACAACGTTGGAGAAAACTGTTCCTACTATCTCAACAACAGCTATGGAACATTCTTCAAATCACAGCGATCTCATTGGAGAGATCCTTCTTCATAGGACAAGAAACTGTGCCGAACCCAGTTTTCCGTGGAATTAATCTATTCTGGAAACTTTATAGTGAAATGTCGTAAGTTGAGACGTGATATTTCTCACATGACCAATAGTGGACATTTCACCTGTATATATTCAATTCATATTGGGATTAATTCATTTGTATAAATCTTGTATTTATATTCGAAAAATTTATGGACTAGTGATATCAGATATACATCAGACGGGGATTATTCTGTTACACCGTTCCGTAATTTATATAGTTCGTTTGATTTTATTCTTAATCTATTTATGTGTTCCAGTCTAGGAGGATTATTCATCTTTAACGTTAAAACATCGTACCATCGCTACCTTTCCCTCTCTCACACGTATCCGTTACATGAAAACTGCAAGGTCATAACGATCACGAGGAACATTTCGTCGAGACCTCATCTTGGACACAATTCGTGGCTAACCACAGAGTGAGTTAATTATATAACATTGTATTTAAAGCCTTCAAATTGCCTTTCGTATGATTGAACCTTTTCTACGTGAAATACTGGAAATGTAACCGTTCTTGAAAGTACAACATTTTCTCGGATTCAACGGACTATGCTATCATTTTTTTTTGACATTTCATACACTAGAAACATTAATTCAACACATTGTAAAATTGTATTTTATTTGTTTTTCAGCTTTTTACCATTTGTTAGATTGGTTTAAGAATAAATTGTCAGCACCTGATATTCTTATAGCTTGATCCCAATCGTGGTTATATTTAATGGTCAGGCCATTACAGCAGTATACATAATACATCGTAAATAAACACTGTTTCGAAAAGTCAACATTTTTGAAGTAACTTTCTAAATCATATATGAAACTTTTGAAAATGCATTTATTTCATTATTTGTTTGTTGTTGGTTTTTTTCAGTTTACACAATATACTTTCCAGTATCGAAATTATTGTTTTGTACCCTACTTTATAATGTTTTTCACTGAAACTGATTGTGTTCGCTAAAAGTGATTTTGGGTAATAAGGCAGTGGGATTGTGTTTGCTTATGGTAATTTTGGAATAAAACAGGCAGTGGGATTGTTTTTGGTTATAGTAATTTTTGTTTATTCAGGCATTGGGATTGTATTTGCTAATGATGATTTTGGGTTTATGTAGGCAGTGGGATTGTGTTTATGGTAATTTTAGGTTTTTGCAGTCAGTGGGATTGTGTTTGCTGATGGTGATTTTTTGTTTATGTAAGCAGTGGGATTGTGTTTGCTGATGGTGATTTTGGGTTTATGTAGGCAGTGGGATTGTGTTTGCTAATGGTGATTTTGAGTTTGTACAGGTAGTGAAATAGTGTTTGCTAATGGTGATTTTGGGTTTGTACAGGTAGTGGAATTGTGTTTGCTAATGGTGATTTTGGGTTTATACAGGTAGTGGGATTGTGTTTGCTAATGGTGATTTTGAGTTTGTACAGGTAGTGAAATTGTGTTTGCTAATGGTGATTTTGGGTTTGTACAGGTAGTGGAATTGTGTTTGCTAATGGTGATTTTGGGTTTATACAGGTAGTGGGATTGTGTTTGCTAATGGTGATTTTGGGTTTATGCAGGCAGTGGGATTTTGTTTGCTATTGGTGATTTGGGTTTATGCAGGCAGTGGGATTTTGTTTGCTATTGGTGATTTTGGGTTTATGCAGGCAGTGGGATTGTGTTTGCTATTGGTGATTTTGGGTTTATACATGTAGTGTAATTGTGTTTGCTAATGGTGATTTTGAGTTTATGTAAGTAGTAGAATTGTGTTTGCTAATGGTGATTTTGGGTTTATACAGGTAGTGGGATTGTGTTTGCTAATGGTGATTTTGGGTTTATACGGGTAGTGGAATTGGGTTTGCTTATGGTGATTTTGGGTTTATAATGGTGATTTTGAGTTTATGTAGGCAGTGGGATTGTGTTTGCTAAAGGTGATTTTGGGTTTATGCAGGCAGTGGGATTTTGTTTGCTATTGGTGATTTGGGTTTATGCAGGCAGTGGGATTTTGTTTGCTATTGGTAATTTTGGGTTTATGCAGGCAGTGGGATTGTGTTTGCTATTGGTGATTTTGGGTTTATACAGGTAGTGTAATTCTGTTTGCTAATGGTGATTTTGAGTTTATGTAAGTAGTAGAATTGTGTTTGCTAATGGTGATTTTGGGTTTATACAGGTAGTGGGATTGTGTTTCCTAATGGTGATTTTGAGTTTATACGGGTAGTGGAATTGGGTTTGCTTATGGTGATTTTGGGTTTATGCAGGCAGTGGGATTGTGTTTGCTTTTGGTGATTTTTGGGTTTATACAGGTAGTGTAATTATGTTTGCTAAAGTTGATTTTGAGTTGATGTAGGTAGTGGGATTGTGTTTGCTAATGGTGATTTTGAGTTTATGTAGGCAGTGGGATTGTGTTTGCTATTGGTGATTTTGGGTTTATACAGGTAGTGGAATTGTGTTTGTTAATGGTGATTTTGGGTTTATGCAGGCAGTGGGATTGTGTTTGCTATTGCTGATTTTGGGTTTATACAGGTAGTGTAATTGTGTTTGATAATGGTGATTTTGAGTTTATGTAGGTAGTGGAATTGTGTTTGCTAATGGTGATTTTGAATTTATGCAGGCAGTGGGATTGTGTTTGCTAATAGTGATTTTGGGTTTATGTAGGCAGTGGGATTGTGTTTGCTTATGGTGATTTTGGGTTTATACAGGTAATGGAATTGTGTTTGCTATTGGTGATTTTGGGTTTATACAGGTAATGGAATTGTGTTTGCTATTGGTGATTTTGGGTTTATACAGGTAGTATAATTGTGTTTGCTAATGGTGATTTTGGGTTTATGCAGGCAGTTGGATTTTGTTTGCTATGGGTTATTTTGGGTTTATACAGGTAGTGTAATTGTGTTTGCTAATGGTGATTTTGGGTTTATGTAGGTAGTGGAATTGTGTTTGCTAATGTTGATTTTGGGTTTATACAGGTAGTGGGATTGTGTTTGCTAATGGTGATTTTGGGTTTATACAGGTAAAGCAAATGTGTTTGCTTATGGTGATTTTGGGTTTATGTAGGCACTGGAATTGTGTTTGATAATGGTGATTTTTGTTTTATGTAGGCAGTGGAATTGTGTTCGCTAATGGTGATTTGGGGTTTTTACAGGTAGTGGGATTGTGTTTGCTAATGGGGATGCCTGGAAGGGTAGGAGGCGTTTTGCATTACAAGCAATGCGAGAATTCGGTGTGGGAAAATCATCGCTAGAAGAACATATTTTAGAAGAAATAGAAGAAGTCGCAGACGACCTGGAAAAAGTGAAAGGAGAGGAGATAACCAATTTGAGCAAAGTAATGACAACGGCTAGCTGCAATAATATACATAGTTTTATATTCGGATATAGGTTAGTTCATATCTTTTATATGTACTAGTGTATTACGTAGCCTTTTTAGTAATTGTCTGCTTTATTTATCAATCATGAACAAATATATGTAATTGTTTGTCTGCTATACCAAACTAAATGAAAATATGATTATATGAAACCTAGGTCTGTGGTATTAGCACATTTTTTAAGCATCGCCAGTTGTACCATCGTGTGGCAATGTGGGATACGCATCTCTCGTTATGTTTTGCGTGTTTTGCATTGTGAATAGATTTGAATATACATAAATTCTTATGTATCATATGTCATATATTGCACATTCTCCATATTAATATGTTGTATTCGTTCGTATCACCAACATTCATGCTTTGCAAACAGATTAGCATTGATGGTAATTCATGGCATAATTTGTACCGAAGACAATGTGGGGTTTCATTTGTTATGTATCAAATTTTATCTAAATGAATTTCATGGGATGATCTAATCGTGGTATGGTTCGCTGCTGGGCAGTGTGTGATAGACATCGCTGGTAATGATTCCTCATCATCAATTGATAACAGTAAGGGATATAAAGAGCATCTCTTGTAAGTATCCCTGTTGTGTTTTTACACACAGTGTTGGATAAGCATCACTTGTTATGTATCCCATATCACGTATTGACATATATCCAATGTTGTAAAAAGCCTGTAATGTATTGCAAACTGTTGAATAAGCATATTGGTGGCCTACGGTGGACTACGGTGGCCTTTGGTTGTTTAATGCTCTTTTGTCGGGCTGTAATCTCTTTGACACATTACCCATTTCCATTCCCAATTATATATCTTGTAATGTATCACATGCCATGAATTGAGAACAGTATGGGATAAGCATCTCTTGTTATCTATCATATTATGGTAAGCCGTTGTGGAATTTATTCCCTATTTATTAATATTAATAAATAATTTATTAATATTAAATATTATTTTTCAATATTTATATATCCTTTTTTAATATTAATAAATCAAATATTTAATATTAATAAATATTTTTTAATATTAAGAAATCATTTTTTAATATTAAAAATTCGATTTATTAATATTAAAAAATAGATCCTATTTATTAATATTAAATAATCATTTTTTAATTCTAATAAATCATTTTTTAATATTAAAAATCATTTTCTAATATTAATAAATGGTCTTATTTTCTAATATCAAAAAATGACTATTTAATATTCAATATTCAGGTTGATTTTTTAATATTAATAAATACACCACCTATATGTAGAATTTGTTTGAGCGCTTTTATATACGATGATCCTACGTTACTGCAAGCATGTAGCTGAATTAGATCAGTGGACAATATGAATAACAGAAATAACACGAAACACCTGCTTTTATCCTGCTATCAGCCAATTATTGTATATAAAATAACAAATTGAAAAATAAGTTTTGTTTATTCTTTCTTGTACAAATAAAGTCTCTTGTTACTCCAACGGTAATAAGAATATTACTGTTTCTGCCGTGACAGTTCAATTTGGTGTCCACATCGCGGTCCACTTCTTTGAAAACTGTATAAAATTCAGAGACTTGGATTTACAAACTAAACCTTAAAGCGCCAGTTATAAATTGTAGGATACATGTATAAGCCAAGGCTCCGTGTTGAAGGCCGTACATTGACCTATACTGGTTTACTTTTATAAATTGTTATTTGGATGGAGAGTTGTCTCATTTGCACTCGCACCCCATATTCCTATATCTATAAACAATACATGTACATTGTCGGAAATACTGAATGTATGTTTAAGCGCGATAAGAAAGAAGAGAAAACCTCTATAGCTACATGTATAGTTTATCCAATAAGTACCTGCTACAGCTAAAGGATATCCAATAAGTACCTGATATAGCTATAGGATATCCAATAAGTACCTGCTATATGTAAAGGATATTCAACAAGTACCTGCTATAGCTATAGAATATCCAATAAGTACCTGCTATATCTATAGGATATCCAATAAGTACATTCTGTATTTAAAAACATTCATCAGGTACATACTATAGCTATAGGATATCCAATAAGTACCTGCTATAGCTATAGGATATCCAATAAGTACCTGCTATATCTATAGGATATCCAATAAGTACCTGCTATAGCTATAGTATATCCAATAAGTACCTGCTATATCTATAGGATATCCAATAAGTACCTGCTATATCTATAGGATATCCAATAAGTACCTACTATAGCTATAGTATATCCAATAAGTACCTGCTATATCTATAGTATATCCAATAAGTACCTGCTATATCTATAGTATATCCAATAAGTACCTGCTATATCTATAGGATATCCAATAAGTACCTACTATAGCTATAGTATATCCAATAAGTACCTGCTATATCTATAGGATATTCAACAAGTACCTGCTATAGCTCTAGAATATCCAATAAGTACCTGCTATATCTATAGGATATCCAATAAGTACATTCTGTATTTAAAAACATTCATCAAGTACCTGCTATAGCTCTAGAATATCCAATAAGTACCTACTATATCTATAGGATATCCAATAAGTACATTCTGTATTTAAAAACATTCAAGTACCTGCTATAGCTATAGGATATCTAATAAGTATATACGTACCTGTTGTATATTACATATATTAAAGGACATTCATCAACGACCTAGTAATATTAAAGGACATTTAACAAGTACTTTATATGAATCGGAGGATTCATTATAAGAACTTACTATACAATAGGTGATTCAACAATAACCTGTTATAACAATAGGATTTTTAACAAGTACTCTCTATATATAACTGCAGGATATTCAACAAGAACTTTTTATACAAATATGATATTCATTCATCACCTATTATAGATATAGAACATTTAACAAGTACCTGCTATAACTATAGGACATTCAACAAGTGCCTAATATATCTAGATGATTATTCAACAAGTACCTACTACACTGTAGGACATTCAACAAAAACCTATTATACCAATGGGACATTCAACAAGTACCTACTATGGTATTTGTAAGACATTCAACAAGTACCTACTACGATATTTGTAAGACAATCAACAAGTACCTACTACGATATTTGTAAGACATTCAACAAGTACCTGCTACACTTTAGGACATTCAACAAGAACCTATTATATCAATAGGACATTCAACAAGTACCTGCTATAACTATATGTCATTCAACAAATACCTGATATAACTAGATGTCATTCAACAAGTACCTTCTACTATAATTGTAGAACATTCAACAAGTATCTATGGTCAAAAATCAAAATACATGTTTAGATTCAACATACTTGTATTATAAATACATGTTTAGATTCAGCAACCTGAAGTACCCCAAGAATTCATTTTTTTTTAGTCAAACTAAGTTTATTTTTGGACCCTTTTGACCTTTACCTTTGGACCTCAATGTGAACCAATTTAAAAACAGGGTAAAAAAAACAAAAAAACGTTATACACGGTTAGATTCAGCATATCAAAGAACCCAATATATTCATTTTTTGTTGAAATCAAACACAGTTTAATGTTGAACCGCGATTTGTACCAACTTGAAAATTGGGCCCATCATCAAAAGTTATAAATACATTTTTAGATTAAGCATATCAATTTTTGTTCAAATCAAACCAATTTAAGTTTAATGTTGGACCCTTTGGGCCTTAGTTTATACCAATTTGAAAACGGGACCAAAAAATTAAAAATCTAAATACACGGTTAGATTCGGCATATATATCAAAGAACCCCAATATTTTAATTTTTGATGAAATCAAACAAAGTTTAATTTAGGACCCTTTGGAACTCAATTGGACCAATTTAAAATCGGGGCCCAAAATCCAAAGACTTAATAACCGGTTAGATTCAGCATTTTAAAGAATCCCCAAGAATTGAAGAATAAAACCCCCATTAAAATTGGTCATGAAATAAGCAATTTATACAAAGTATTAGAAAAGTCTTGTTTCTGTACCCTTTTTGATCCATATAAATTATATTAAATCTTTCCAGGTTTTGTTTGTATGTAGTTAGGACTAAACCATGCTTCTCGTTTTATATAGATTATGCAGTTGGTTTTACACTTGCAATTTTGGGGGCCCTTTATAGCTTGCTGTTCGATTTGAGCCAAATGAAGGCTCCGTGTTGAAGGCCGTACCTTGGCATATAATAGTTTATTTTTATAAATTGTTACTTGGAGATGGAGAGTTGTCTCATTTGGCATTCATAACACATCTTCATATATCTATTGACACATCTGTGTCATCTCTGCTATTGTTCACTAAAATATCGTCATTTGAGCTTTATGGACCAGCAATAGGTCGTAATCTAGGTTGGATTGGTCGGTCTGGCGTCTCTGTTTGATCAGGTTTCGTAACTTTCAGAGCTCCCTTCTGCCTCTACATCAACCCCTACCAGCACGCCCACGTGTTCTAGTAGATTTTGATGGGATGACTGTATTGCTTCCGAGAAATCTACGTATTAATCATAAATAGAAGGAATGGAACTGTATTGATATGGAACACGATGTTGACGTTATTGCTGAAAATTTAATAAGATCGCGGTGTGAACGTGCTAAAATCGCCGCAGAAACGTGGTAAGATTGTGTTACAATCGGATAACTCGTGGTATGGTCGTACTTAGAACGTGATGAGCGTAGAAAGATCTTGATAAGCGTAGTGAGGTCGCAGAACAAGGGCGATGAGAACGTGGCATAATCGTAGTGGCGTCGTTGTAGAAGTGTAATCAGGACGTAGTAGCATCGTGAAAGCAACGAAAATTTACATTTTCATGCCACTCATACCGCGACCTCACCGCGATCTAAATTTATTTTAGATCGCGATGAGCGTGGTGCGATCGTGGTCTAGTGGGACTGGGCTTTATAAACTAAAGTTATTGTCTGTAAACTTAGTGTCTTCAGACGACGCAGACGACGACGACGTGATACCCCAATACGACCGCAAACATTTTGTGTGGTCGTATACACATTATTGTTACATTGGAGTCTAATTTAATAAATCTAGCGTACATTAAAGTAGATTAATGTAACAATAACGCAATGTAACATGGTAGCCGTAGAACCAAATAATATTGTTACATTCGTAATTATTCAGATCCATACCCAAGCATTTATTCCGTCTCCAATGTAACAATAATGTTTTTGTAATTTAGATGTAGCCAGTGCAAAAAAAAATATTTACAATATGTGTTGCTCAGTGCGGGTAGCTGACTATGCAGTATAGGCTTTGCTCATTGTTGAAGGCCATACGGTGACCTATTGTTGTTACTTTCTGTGTCATTTGGTCTCTTGTGGAGAGTTGTCTCATTGACAATTATATCACATCTTCTTTTTTACAATTATTGAGAGTTTTCTCATTGGTAACCATACAACATTTTATTTTCTATATAAGCCCTTAATTAAGCAGCACAACCTATATAGGAGTTTCACATATTTTTCTTTCTGATTGAGGATAATTGATATACGTCAATTGAAAGTACATGTATATTGGCGATCTAGCCCCTGGGTACACAAACGCATACTACTGATATACACACAGTCGATGCCTCACGCAGAAGTTCTGTTCATACTTTCGAACAAAATTTAAGAAATTCATATTTCTTTATATCCTGTGCAGTAAACTCCCTACCTGCTGAGAATTTGAATGCATGTTTAGAGTTATTACACGTAGATCTTTGATTACTCAAAGTTACTGAAAGCTTGATTGATTGTGTGATTGTTTAACGTCCAGTGGCAAATAAATCATACATCTTCAGGACAAAATCAAAATGGCAATAAATATAACAGGAAGCTAGGTCCTGTAATAAGGGTCGTCGAGGACGAAGGTCTGGAAATTTTGAAATCCCATGCATTGACAAATGAGGGTTTATTGGATAGGAACAGAAATTTAGAATTTCAGTAGACCACCCACGAAGCCCTCAAAGAGTTGTTGCAAGTTTCCTAACGTACAGGGAGCGTGGTATTCTCTTCACCAGCCATCGGATTTGAGTCCCCGTTCTGACCTGAATTGACTGTGTATTTATACATCCTGCACAGCCAAACGGACGCCCAACTTTGGCACGGTTTTATGTAGGTAGAACAAAGACCACGTGGGAAGCTAGTTGAAAACCAGCAACAACTAATTAACAAAATATCATGTGTCTACGATGAGGTTTATTCTAGCATTTGTTGATAGAAGCGAACAGATCTGAACTAGTTTTAGTTATTCTAGTTATATTTTCTATATAAAGGGGGGATATGATGACATTCAATTATATCCAATACTCCATTCACTAATGCTGATAGACTAGTGTATACATGATATTTGATAATTAAAGAGTTTTGACGACTTCTCTGGCGTGCATCTGAAGATAGCGTTGTTTATTTTTTTTTAAATTATGTGTAGACACGTACCTAACGGCAGTTACACCCCTCAAAGAAAGAAACAAGGTAACTCAGGTGTATGTATTGGACTAATAGTTTGTATGTTTGCTTAGTCCAGACTCCAAGTTAGGGAAATCATGTTACAATAATTATTATTATTTGAATGTAAAAAATGGAAGGGTTGAAATTCCGTGTCTTATTTGACTAGTAAAAAGATACCTACAAATTGCTTATAAATGTCAACCCCAGTAGAATTTAGTCAGTGCTTGGTACACTGCACACTTGAATGTGATATATATTGATTTTTTCCTGAACTTAAATATTGATATGAATAGATCTTTACAAAGCTCTGAATTGGCCAATGTAGAATATCTAACCTCGGCACTGTGGTATGTTTGCCAAATATCGGTCATTGTCAATTGTTTTATCCCTAAAACGCTTTTATTTTGGCAAATTCAGCAACTATTAAAAGAAAATTGTAAGATGGTCCGAGTTTACTGAATATAGTCTCCAAAATTTCTCCGACCGACTTGTCCAATAATCATCATTAAAGAGGGGGAGCAAGGGGGGGTCCCAATAACAGCAAAACAGCAAATTGATTTGGCTCATAACAGATAAGAAGGAATTAAAATGGACAAAAACAGATAACAGTAAATGAAATATTAAAATAATTCGGTTTTTGACAAATCAGTATTTCTTATTACGGATATAATCCTTTGTAATGCATTCCATTTTTTATGACTATGTTTTTAGTATTAATTTATGTGTCTAGAATGTGTTTAAACTACTACTCAATATATTATAATATTTTTTATACGCTCGTTTACGGAACGTATTATGGTATACTGTTGTCCGTCTGTTGTCAACATGTCGGACATTAACTCAAAAACACTTTAACCATTTGAATTAAACTTTGGGAAATTGTTTATATCTATTGACGTGAGCTCCCTTTTTGGTTTTGGTTTTTTTTTATAAATTTTAGATTTTAAGTTTCTGGGTAGGTAATGGGTTTTTATTCAATAAAATTGGTGTTTTTTTTTCAGTTTTCTGATAATATCTCAAAAATGCTTTCACAAAGCAAGGAATGTTGGTGAATTGTTTATATCTATTAACATGAGGTAACTTTCAATTTTTATAAATTTTAGATTTTACGTTTCCGAGTTAACGGGTTTTATTAATTAAAAAGGGGTGATTTTCCAGTTTTCAGACATTAACACAAAAATGTTTTCAGCAGTTCTCATGAAACGTTGGTGTATTGTTTATATATATTGACTGAAGCTCCCTTTGTTGCTAATAAAAAAAAGTGACCTAAAAGAGTTTGAATATTCTGACTTTTTCTAAATGACCATTTAATGAGGTGTGTGAATTTTTATTAATAAAACTATGAGGCAAAGTGGTATATAGGGTAGAAAAATCAAAAGCACCAATTATAAGCATGCAATTTATCAAGTACTTCGAACGAATTTTGACACTCTAAAAGCAATTTATTCCACTATTTTCAAAGGCCTTATTTGAACAATATTTTATCAGCTGAGGTTTTTGATTGTACCAAGTGTACTAGTAAGTAGAATACATAGTTTAGTAGGGAAACAATGGCTTGAAACGAAATAAATCTTTGTTTGTAATGAGTTATGTGCAGCTTCGGACCCAAGTACATGGTTGGAACTTTCATTGTACAATGCATTTGGTTCTGCTTTGAAAAGAATCACAGAGCTGAGTCTATGTACCATATAATATAAAAGGTTAAGTGGTTGTTAGGACCTTGTCCTTAACTGAGATCCTTGTAAGATACTCCTGGCCATATGTTTTCCTTTTTGTCATATTAAGAATTGTTTTAATTTAATATGTTCGTACGGAAAACAAGGAACATTATTCTCATACAAAAAAGTAAGATAATTCTAAATACACATTCATAAAAAAAAAATGGAATTTATTACAAAGGATAATCATAAGATATACTTGAATTGTCCTGGACCTCACTTCTGTGATGTGTATATGTTAATGGAATACAGGACAAACATATTAGTAGTGGTAGACCCCAATGGCCAATGATCTTCAATTTATACCGAATATTGACTGTCAAAAAAAATGCTAACATTCCAATTTTCAATAACAGTTAACAGCAAATACATTATCACAATAACAGATAACAAAAAACTAAAAGCCCAATAACAGCTAACAAAGAATAAGACAATAACAGCTAACAGCAAATATATTTTCAAAATAACAGATAACAAAGAATTAAATTGCCCCATAACAGCATAACAGTTAAACCCCTTGCCCCCCTCATTAAAGCGTTTGACAGATAATTATTGATTTGCCTTATATCAAACGCTAAGGTTACATTGATGTTGATTTTTTTAATATTAATAAATGATTTTTTAATATTAAAAAATCAGCGTATTATTTAATATTAAAAAATTAAACTGAATATCTAATATTAAAAAATCAAACTGAATATTTAATATTAAAAAATGATTTTTTAATATTAATTGTAAATGAATTTTTAATATTAATTGTAAATGAATTTATAATATTAATTGTAAATGAATTTTTAATATTAAATATTCATTTATTAATATAAAAAATCAGCGTATTATTTAATATTAAATATTCGATTTTAAATTATTAATATTATCATAAGCCATATATTGAAAACAGTATCGTTTTCATATCTCTTTTAATATAACACTTGTTATGAATTCAGAACAGTATGAGACAAGTATCTCTCTTCCGTATCCCTGTTATTTATTAGTTAAGAATAAGCCTCTATAGATGCTATGTATTTACTTTTATCTTAACAAAAAAAAATCTTCATTTCATGACATAAATCGAATTGTTGTTAAAAATAGTAAATATGCTTTATACATGCATAAAATTACAATGGATTGTCAAAAAAATACTGTTCTAATCAATGACATGGACTTCACTTGCGGGCAACAACAAAAAAAGCATGGCAGAGAAATAAGTTTTTATATTTAAAACAGAGCTGTGAACACGTGGCTGTTTATTCGTATAGTTGATTAATCGTCTATGTTTCGTTTTTGTCTTTCAGATACAAACATGACAACGAATCCCTTCAACAACTCATCAAGGCAATAGAAGACATATTTTCAGGTCCTGGAACTTTATCAGCGTCGGGATTATTTCCGCTTCTGAATTTATTTATGGTAATATGACGCATACTCATGTTTCTCGTAACTGATAGCCATATAATTGTTAGACTTTTTTCTTTTCAAATGTTCAGGTTAATACAGTGTTGCGTAAATGATAAATGATGGTCAAACACGTGCCTTATGTTAGAATACTATCCCTGGTTTTTAATCATCTAAATGACAACGTGTTTTCCTCTGTCGTCGTCGTTGATGTAAGCCATTGAAACCATGTAATAAAAGCTAGTATTTGTCATCATATGTAGTTGACCTGTCTATACATCAATTGTCATGAGTTATTGGACTGTCAATCATAAATATGTAATATATATTGTATTTTATTACCATTTCAGATAGACGATCTTAAGTCGAGGAAGGAAGGGTTGTCTAAACTGAAAAAGTATATTGAAAAACACATAAGCGAACATAGAGAGTTATTTGACCCAGACAACATTCGGGACTTGATAGATATGTATCTAGTCGCTGAAAAAGAAGAGAGTGAACAAAAGTCTGTAATGAATCGTACGTTTGAAGATAACACTTTATAACAACGCCTATCAAAAAAGCTTATATCCATAAATATAGTCTACCGGTACTATGTAACTAAGTCATCCCCTGAAGAATCTAATGTTGTCAAATGTCACAATATGTCTAATCAAAACGGTGTGATTGGCTTACATCGTCCTAAACAATGGCAGTTATACTAATGACTTGGTTTTATTTCATTATGGGATACGAACACTGAAATTACCCATAATCCTTTAGATTTTGAAACGGCGAAAACAATTTAGGTGTTGTATGCTGGTTTCCATCTTATCACGGGATGCATCACAAAGTTGGCAGACAAATTTTCCCTGGTTTGTTTGGGAGTTACAATATTTCTCCCCACCGACGAAATGTCATTTTGGTATTAAAAGTTGATATGGAGACTAATATTAGTATATACCAGTGTTGCTCAAAAACCAAATATATTCGAATAGTTCTGAAATATCATTGATTGTACCCAATTTTTAGACTTAAAATATTTGTAGCCATATGTATATTATTATGTATTGGAGGGGCAAAACTGATCTTAAACTATAATTGCAACTGAAGAATACAACTAGTATCGGAAATAGGGGTTTAGCCTTTCTTCGAGAATGTTATTTGACCGAAAAGAAAGAATTTTCTCTAATAATTCCTAAAAGTTAGCAAATTAAATCCGACCGTTTTTGTATTTTCTTAGTATCTTAATGACCGTAGCACTAACTTCTTTAAATCAGTAACTTATTATTATCTTTCATTCACAAAGATCGCATTTAAGTCTAAATCTTCGAACATCAAGCTTTCTCATTCGGAAGCAAGCAGGATCTTTTATATGTCCTTATATTTTAATCGGTAGCATAGAGCCCTTTGTCGCAGTACATGTGTACTTAAGAACACCTAGCTTTCTTATTTCGAATATTATCTTGCATTATATAAATATCTTACGATTGTAGCGGCAGCGTTGTTAGCATCAATTATAGATATGCTTGCTGCTGGAACTGACACCACTGCAACTACGCTTCATTGGTCATTTAAATGGATGATTCAATACCCGGATGTACAAAAGAGGTGTCAAGAGGAAATTACAAAGGCAAGCATAATGTTTTAAATAAATAATGATTAGTTAAGTATACATACAATCTGAATTTACAATAAGTTGACAAACATGTATTTGAATTATTCTTGGAATTAATGAATTGCGCTTTACATTTCTTAATGTTTTATATGTATTTTATTTGTTGCTCGTTTTTCACAAGATGACTGGTGTCAATAGCTGAGCTTGAACTGCATACTTGTCATGACAACCTATGTTTTTTATTTTGATCATACTGCTGAATTTATAACTTTGCCTTTGTATTGTTATGTAGTATCATGCTTGTCGTAATGTCGTAATGTCGTATTTCTTTTGTTATTTTTCTTCGACTAACAAATTTTTAGTCCTCCGTGTTTTTCCCTATTCTACGAATAATTAAGAATTGTTAATTAGAAGAATTTTACTAATTTTTTCCCATCGAAACATATACAAATCTAAACAAGGTTTTTTCCCCCTGTAATCTAATGTACTCTCTACAGACAAGAAGTTACTGGTAGCTCTTGTGGTCTTTAAAGGTAAGTATTTTAGTTACCTAAGGTGCTTGATAGGTGAGCGTAGTAAAGGTTAAACCCCACATCTTAAACAACATTTCTTATGGATAGTTCTCGTTTAATCAAATGCTCGCTGATGGTAAATATTTTACTAACACTTAAGGGAAAGAGAAACTATTGATAATTAAGGGATTAGAAACTCACCAAACTATTTTTACTTTTAGGAAGTAGGACCAGGTAGAATGGTTCGATTGTCTGATAGACGGCATTTGTCCTACACCGAGGCCACTTTGATGGAAATACAAAGACTGTCAAATACATGTAGGCAAACAAAACATTTTTTTTTCAATTATTAGAATGAGTCAAAAATAAAAGACTAAATCAACAGATTTAGTTATCTGTAGTAATGATATTACATAAAAAGTAAAATCACAAATTTAAAATACTGAACTCAGAGGAAAGTATTATCAGAAAGTCCATAATCACATGGCAAAATCAAATGACAAAACACATCAAAAACGAATGGACAAGAACTGTCAAATTCCTGACTTGGTACAGACATTTTCAGATGTAGAAAATGGTTGATTAAACCCGGTTTTATAGCGCTAAACCTCTCCTTTTGATGACAGTCTCATCAAATTCCGTTATATTTACAATGATGCGTGACATAAAAAGGATGTCGTAAATTGACCAAATGCATTGAAATGTACAACAGAACACGACAACGGCCAATAACCAACTACGCTAAGAAAACAAATGTACAAACAAATATAACAAAATACTAATTAGAGGGAACAACACACTAGACCAGATACTGGCACAAAATGGAATGAGTTTAATCCAAGTTTCCGTGCGCACAAATATTCAATTGATGTCTATCGTAACCATGTTGGGCATAACAACATACAGTTATATCCAGAAATCTGGCTATAAACGTTAACGGGTGAGTTACAAAAGGAAAGGAAATTAAAAATGAAATCGGGCTATCAACCGGGCGAGTAAAACAAAGTTATAAAATACAATACAATAGTTAGAATGTGCTCCCACCCACAAGATGCTGCTCAGTTAAAAACTGAAACAAACACGAGAATTAAAACAAAACAATCAGATATATCTTCTTTAAGTGTTTTAATGAAGTTTTCATAAAAATGTAATTAAAATCATCAATATTAGAGATCACCCAGTGTAATAAGTTATTATATTTCCAAATTAGACTTTGTTTGCACCTGCTCTAAGTCAGGAACCTGATGTTTAGTAGTTGTCATTTTGTTGATGTGGTTCATCAGTGTTTCTCGTTTCTGTTTTTTTTTAATAGATTACACCGTTGGTTTCCCTGTTTCAGTGATTTTACACTATTCATTATTTTGGGCCTTTATAGTGAGCCAAGCCTCCATGCTAAAGACGGCAATTTGGCCTATAATGATTACTTTTACAACTTGTGACTTGGATTGAGAGTTGTCTCGTACAACATCTTCTTATATTTTTATGTTGACCTTGTCCAAACCTATAAAGGGGCGACCTTTTCATTTTCGTTTTCTAATTAGGACATGTCAATCTTAGAGCCGTCATACAGTTAGTCGTCTAATCTTTACACTCAAATAATCTTTTAATTACTAGTACCTAACCATCTTATTGCTCGAGTATACATTAACATGACTAATAACTGTACATTTAAGGAATTACTGTAATATTTTTTCTGTCTATGAAGAAATAACATTAAAAATGTGGTGCACACTGAATAACACTCGTAGCGGGTTATTTAACATTGTGCACCACATTTTTTATGTTATTTCGAATAGACAAAAAAATATTACAGTCATTTCTTATAATTTAATTCTAAATTCCATTTTAAACCGTAGAAAACCATGAAAAAACGTTGTTGACGTCACGGTCACATGACTAAATTATGTCTATGGGCTCATAACAAAATAACGTCAGCCAATCAGAAGACGCGTTACATCCAAAATTAAATTATTCAGCTTTAGACACAGAAAGAATAGTTGATCGACGAGCACTTGTGATTACAGAGATACAATACCAATTAAGGAGAAACAAATACCAACCTCTTGTGACTCACTGATTTTCAAAATGTGTTATCAATTGTTCGAAAGCAATGGACTATGTCTGAATGTAAATACAAGCTAGATATGACCTCTTCAAATTAAATATTTTACAATAAAAAATAACTTTTATATTGACTTACCCCTTTTTACAGCCATTTTTAGCCGTTGTGTACATTGCAGTTTGTGAAACATGTGTATTTTCTTCTATCTTGTTACAGCTATTTTTACTATTCTCCACGTAGCCGTTTCTGATACATGTATATTTTCTTCTATCTTTTTACAGCTATATTATCTCTTCCACACGTAGCAGTTTGTGATACAACAATCAATGGCTTCAAAATACCTAAAAATACGATTATAATGTCTAGCCTGATCTCTGTACATTTGGATGAAACAATCTGGAAAAATCCGAAGGAGTTTAATCCAGGAAGGTTTCTCAATGAAAGCAATGACATTATCAACAAAGAATACTTGATACCTTTTTCAATAGGTAAGGATATGCAATAATACATATTAGTTTAAACACAATATTCATTTCTTATCGAGAAGCATGAGGCAAGTCTGCGTGCTATTGAAAAGTTTATTGAGTGTTTGTTTATTAGTCATTTATAACGGAAGATGCATTGTCCAGACTTAGGTTACTGTAATATTTTTTTGTGCACCAGTAGTCACTGTCATCATACTGTGAGGTCATTTCATTCTATAAATGTCATGGTAAATGTGAATAAATCATTAGATGCTTCATATGAAAGGTTGCCAATATTTTATTACCTAAATTTGATTGTCTATTTGGAGATGTGTAGTTCGTTACTTATTTAAGTGTTGTTTCACACGCTGTACTTGCTGTTCAGATAGGTAGTAAATGATAATTTTTGTTTTGTCAAATAGCTCCTAAAAGAGGGACGAACGATACCAAAGTCTCAGAGGGAAAGTCAAACTCATAAATCGAAAATAAACTGACAACGCCATGGCTAAAAATGAAAAAAGACAAACAGACAAACAATAGTACACATGACACAACATAGAAAACTAAAGAATAAGCAACATAGATTACGTTTTATATGTATGTTGACTTTTGTATTGTTGCACAACAGTGTTTCTGTTGTTCCTTTGTTTTACTGTTATAGCTTTTGTTTTTCCCTCGGTTTTATTTTGTAGACCGGATTTGTTTCTCTCAATCGATTTATGACTTTTGAACACGTCTGGTATACTACTGTTGCATTTACTTCATTTACTCACTGACTGATTTTATTTTGTATTACAGGCCCACGGATCTGCCCTGGAGAATCGTTAGCACGGTCAGAGTTGTTTCTAATATTTTCAAACCTTCTACATAGGTTTGAATTCTCTAAGGTCGATCCAGATGATATTTTATCATTTGAAGGAGTATCCACAGTAACAACGTCACCATCGCCATACCGACTTAAAGCTGAACCGAGATAAATAGACATTATGTGTGTTCATCCAGCATTTTAAACAAAACACTATTCAAGAATACATATACAAATACTTTCATAGTATTTGAACTTATATATGTCAATAAATATGATGTATATATTTTATATAATAGACCTTAGGATGCGATTACTGTAAATTCAGAAATTATTGCGTGCATTTATAATTGCGATTTTGTTAGTTTAGACTTAAATGCGATTTTAATTTTTACGATTTTGAGAAAAATCCTGTTTAAATCCACAAAGGTACCAGGGTTATAATTTAGTACGCCAGACGCGCGTTTCGTCTACGTAAGACTCACCAGTGACGCTCATATCAAAATCTTTTAAAGCCAAACAAGTAAAAAGTTGAAGAGCATTGAGGATCCAAAATTCCAAAAAGTTGTGCCAAATACGGCTAAGGTAATCTACTCCTGGGGTAAGAAAATCCTTAGTTTTTCAAAAAAGAAAATCAATGTTTTGTAAACAGGAAATTTATAAAAATGACCACATTATTAATATTCATGTCAACACCAAAGTATTGACTACTGGGCTTGTGATACCCTCGGGGACGAAACGTCCACCAGCAGTGGTATCGACCCAGTGGTGTAAATAGTTATCAAAGGTACCAGAATTATAATTTAGTACGCCAGACGCGCGTTTCGTCTACATAATACTCATCAGTGACGCTCATATCAAAATCTTTTAAAGCCAAACAAGTAAAAAGTTGAAGAGCATTGAGGATCCAAAATTCCAAAAAGTTGTGCCAAATACGGCTAAGGTAATCTATGCCTGGGATAAGAAAATCCTTAGTTTTTCAAAAAAAAAATCAATGTTTTGTTAACAGGAAATTTATAAAAATGACCACATTATTGATATTCATGTCAACACCAAAGTGTTGACTACTGGGCTTGTGATACCCTCAGGGACGAAACGTCCACCAGCAGTGGCATCGACCCAGTGGTGTAAATAGTTATCAAAGGTACCAGGATTATAATTTAGTACGCCAGACGCGCGTTTCGTCTACATAAAATATTTCAAAATGCGAGTTTAAAGTATTGTGTTCACAACTTTGTCGAATTTTTTGCAATAATAAAAACCTCGCCATAATTTCTGAATTAACAGTATTTGAAATTCAATTGAAATTTAAGAAAACGATATATATGGATTCAGTCTGTAGTTAAATAATGTTCCTATATAGGTATAAGAAGATGTGATATGAGTGCCAATGAGACCACTCTCCATCAAAGTCACAAATTGTAAAAGTAAACCTAATATGAGTGCCAATGAGACCACTCTCCATCAAAGTCACAAATTATAAAAGTAAACCTAATATGAGTGCCAATGAGACCACTCTCCATCAAAGTCACAAATTGTAAAAGTAAACCTAATAGGTCAAAGTACGGTCTTCAACGCGAAGCTTTGACTCACACCAAACATATATAAATGTTTCTGAAAAAAAGATTGTTTTTGATAAACATGATAAAGTTGAGAAAAAAAGTAAAACAAATGCCCCAAACGATGATGACAATTATTTGATCAAGAACAATCTTTTTATAAAACACAATGTATTTTTTTCTAATCAATTTTTACTGAAACTGCTATTTTTCAATTCCCGTTTGAAGCAATGTTTTCAAGATAATTCGAATCATATAATTTATTTTAAAAAACGAATTTGTATAACTACTCCCCAATCTTCGCTTGCCAAGGGGTACGATTCAATTCCCTCCTCTCCATCCTTGACGGATTAAGCCAACATTTGTGATAACAATGTTGTGCCATCTATCGGTAGATTAAAGTCACGCCCATTCCGAATACATTATTTTTGACCAATGGCAGCTCTTGAACTCTTCAATTTGGAGGTACAATGTAAAACACGGTAGCGTCTAGATTCGACACACTTGCTAAAGCAGGAAACGAAAATATACGTTGACATTACTTCTACTTCTTCTTCTACTTTTTAGTGACCGCCTTCAACACGTTCAAGTTTAGGTCATTTGTACTGCGCATTGCTTTGTGGAGACGTATATTCAGTGAAAAATTAAAATTTTATGATTAAAACAAAAATTAATTATAACATTTTTACATAGCGGTAGTGCATATTTTTATCTTATCGATTTATATATTAAGATAAAACTATTTACACATGATGTATATATTCTGTACCAGCAAACATCCAATACTGCTGTGATATAAACATTGAATCAACAATTTGTTTTGTCCGTCGGAAGAGGACGATAAATGGCTGAAGGGTGTTAAGAGAGAGCAATATCTCTTGCACGTTAAAAACACCCTTGTAGATTTCGAAAAAGAACAGGATAATGCCGCTACAAGGCAGCACTCGATCGCACCCGCAGAGTGGAAAGGGATTAATATAAGTTGCAAAACTTGTTTCCCCATCCAATTTAAATAAATATGTCTAAATTAAAACACTTTGTTTGATTTCGCTTGCAACGGACGTATCGTTATATTAAACAGTCAAGAAGATTAACATTGATTTCAGAAGTTTTGTGTTGTCTGTCCCGTAATTTTGTTTTATTTTTGTTTTTATTTTTTGTTTGTTCGTTTGTTTGTTTTTTTGTTTTTTTTTGTTTTTGTTTTTTTTTTTGTTTGTTGCTTTTGTTTTACCATACAACAGAACGACTAATTCTTTTTTTTATTTTCTATAACTGAATCTATATTATTAATGTATCTGTTGAAATCATATATGTATATTGTACATGCATATGTAAGGAGAGGATTTTATATAAGTTATAATAACTTGTGTCCAATCATATTGCTTGATTAATGCAATTAAATATTATTAAACAAGGATAAACAATGTTTGTAAATATTGTTGATTTAAATGACGTAGACTGTTAAACAGAAGCCACATGCTATGTCACCTTGCATGCATTGTAAAATTAAAATTGAGAAAGGAAATGGTGAATATGTCAAAGCGACAACCACCCGACCATAGAGCAAACAACAGCCGAAGGCAACCAATGGGTCTTCAATGTAGCGAGAATTCCCGCACCCGTAGGTGTCCTTCAGCTGGCCCCTAAAATATGCATAATAGTACAGTGATAATGGACGCCATACTAAACTCCGAATTATACACAAGAAACTCAAATTTAAAATCATACAAGACTAACAAAGGCCAGAGGCTCCTGACTTGGGACAGGCGCAAAATTGCGGCGGGGTTAAACATGTTTATGAGATCTCAACCCTCCCCCTATACCTCTAGCCAATGTAGAAAAGTAAAAGAATAACAATACGCACATTAAAATTCAGTTCAAGAGAAGTCCGAGTCCGATGTCAAAAGATGTAACAAAAGAAAATAAATAAAATGGCAATAATACATAAATAACAGCAGACTACTAGCAGTTAACTGACATGCCAGCTCCAGACCTCAATTAAACTGATTGAAAGATTATGTCTTCATCATATGAATATCAGGTACAATCCCTCCCGTTAGGGGTTTAGTATAATACTATCATAAAATATATGAGAAGAACATAACCCGTGTCATGCCAACAACTGTTTTTTTTAGAAATAAATGTGTTTGTGCATGGTACAAAGTGTACATTAATAAATAATAACAAGTGGAGTACACGTTGTATATCATCATGTTCAGTTTCCTATTAAGGTGGTATGGAGGTCTTTCGCCATCTTGTATTGTAAAAGACAGAGAATCTAAGGTCAAGATTTTCAATCAAGTTAGCAAAATTTGATGAAGGAATGCAGATAACTAAGGCGAAATTGCATCTAAAAGAACAATTTTATTAGATTATAACTTATAAATATTAATATTTTTACAAGTGTTGATTATTTCTGCTTGATTGTTAATATTTTTATATTTCAATTTTAAGGGGAAGTAACTCTGAAATAGTGCATTTCCTAAAGGAATTTTGCTATTTTGTATTTAAGCCAGAAACAGAGCACGGTGACCCTATCTTTTCTTTTAATATTCTTAAATCATTAATAAAAGCTATCTTCTCGTATTTTATTTTACAATTATATCATTTAGTTTAGCTTCTAATTACATTATGGTGCTTTTCCCAGTATAATCCATACAGAATTTGTCAATTTGTCATGACCTATCATTTTTCTGATATTTTTGAACATATATCAATAGATACTTCGTTTTGGCAAAGTATGAACAAATTCTATCATTTTTATTTTAGACTCCAATACCACCTTAAATATCCAATTATATGGACGAAACCACAAATCGGTTGATCTACAAGATGTGTCTGTGTCTAAACTAACTGAGGATATTTTTACCACGTCTAAACTAAATGAGGGCATTTTTATCACGTCTAAACTAACTGAGGACATTTTTACCACGTCTTAACCAGACATTTTTACCACGTTTAAACTAACTGAGGATATTTTTACAACGTCTAAACTAACAGAGGGCATTTTTATCACGTATAACCCAAACAGAAAAATAAATGAACAAATTGCTTTCAAATTGTATTCAAATCTCTTTCAAATCGTGATTCTGCGATTTGTTAGTACCATTTGCTTGCGATTCATTAAACAAATCATAAACAAATCAGAATTTTCCAAATTCCCTAAAACTGATTTCTTTGCGATTTCTTTCTATTGTATGATTTGTAAGCAATTTGTTTCTGGTTTAGTGTGATTTCTTTATGATTTGTTTACTTAGAATATGGTATGAAATGATTTGAAAGAGATTTGTTAACTTTGTAAGCTAGAATGGTGTGATTTCGTTATGATTTGTTAACTTAGAATATCATATGAAATGATTTGAAAATGATTTGTTAACTCAGAATATCATATGAAATGATTTGAAAATGATTTGTTAACTTTGTTAGCTATCATGGTGTGATTCATTGATGATTTGCTACAATAAATATAAAATGTTAATGCATTCCAATTTTCTTTGTTTATCTATCTCTCTAACTTCCGGTTGAGGTCAAATTCAAATTTCAAATACTGTTCTATATTAACTGAACAAAGAAGGTTGCAAGATGAGGAGTTTTATTCAGTCTATGAAAGATGACGGTGGTAAGGAATCTCTATATTTATAATTTCACATATTCAACTAATACTATTCAAATGTTAACCATTAAAATTTCGAAATGCATTTCAGTATCTCATTATAAACATGATAATTTTGTACTGTAAGGATTAATTTTCAAAATAAAAATGTGTAAAAAATATGTAAACAGATCGAAACATTCATTTAAAGACTGGCTTCCAGAGCCAGCAGACATAATACACTGGCAAGTTTAATGTTTCAATTGTGTATGATGTTTACTGGCCAGGTCCCGGGCAACATGGGCAAAGCTATATTACAATGTAGCACTAAGAGCCATCACCTATTCGACATCATTCTGCACGTGGTTGCCCATGTTTTTTTGAAATTTCGTTATAGTCAAATTCGGGAGAGAAGTAAGAGAAACTTACACAGAGTGAACAATTCATCCCCACCGCAACCAAAGATAGTATTCCTTTTTACAATTAGAGGAGTAGCTATTTAAGGTAAAATGAAGACAATTGCGCTTCAAAGTTTAGTGGTTTTAGGGGCAGAACATATGTTTGATCTGGATGTGAATGATTTAATCTGTGAATTGTTGATTGATGCCAATTTATTTACGATTTGCTTATGATTTGCTTAAGGTAGGAATATATGATTTACTTTTGATTTGTTAAAGATTTGATAACAATTTGTTTATAATTTCTTAATAATTTGAAAACAATTTGTTTATGATTTGCTTGGGGTAGGAATATGATTTACTTCTAATTTGTTAAAGATTTGATAACAATTTTTTTACAATTTCTTTACGATTTGAAAACAATTTGTTTGTGATTTGCTTGAAGAAGGAAAGCAATTACCTCTGATTTGTTAATGATTTCAAATCAATTTCTTGACAATTTGTTTATGATTTGCATGTGAAATTTTATCACTTTCAAATCATAAAGAAATCATACGATTTGTTTATCATTTGTTACCATGATTTGTTCCTCAATTTTTGTTTTGTTTGGGAAACTAACTGAGGGCATTTTTAGCACATCTAAACTAACTAAGAACATTTTTACCACGTCTAAACTAACTGAGGGCATTTTTATCACGTCTAAACTAACTGAAGATATTTTTATCACGTCTAAACGAACTGAGGGCATTTCTATAATATCTAAACTAACTGAGGGCATTTTCATTACGTACAAACTAACTGAGGGCATTTTTATCACGTCTAAACTAACTGAGGACATTTTTACCACGTCTTAACCAGACATTTTTACCACGTCTAAACTAACTGATGATATTTTTACCACGTTTAAACTAACTGAGGACATTTTTACCACTTCTTAGATTGTGGTTTAATATCTAAGTCGTCTGTCTGCTAAGTACCGAACGTGACATAATCTCAAATATGACTATTTTATCGAGTGTAAATTTGCATTGTTTAATGACTCGTACATGTCTCGGTATTTTATACATCCAATATTCATGTATGTGTTTTTGTTTCTGTTGGTGGTTTCGGTTGGATAATGTGTTATGTCGTATCATTTTGACAAAAATGTGACTTATTCGAAATACTTGGTATTTTCTTATCCCAGGTAAAGATTACCTTAGCCGAATTTGGCACAACTTTTTGGAGTTTGTGTGTTCTCAAAGCTCTTCAACTTTGTACTTTCTAACTATTTTGATTTGAAAGTCACTGATGAGTCTTATGTAGACGATACGCGCGTCTGGTATATCAACTTGTAAGCCTGGTACCTTTGATAACTATTAGTGTAGTTCAAATATTTTTAAATAGCCTTTGAATACCTTCATTGTCATAATAATGGTTTGAACTGGAATTGTGGAAATTATTTTACTACGTTCAGGTTAACATATTCATTACACGACTGCGTCACTGTTTGTGATGTTCTGTGCTCTCTTTCGTTGATGGAATACGTTTGTTGTTGTTGTTTGCATATTACGTCGACTAATAGTTTTATATTTGTACTGTATTTTTGTCACGTAGTGTCGTCATTTTAGTGAAATTTTTTAACATTGCCATATAAGTGGGAGGGTTTGCTAGCCATAAAATTGGGTTCACCCCTCCAATTTTCTTAAATATCTATAAAAAAAAAGGCCAGGAATACGGAAGTTGCTATCAAATACATGTAGTATTTATGTATGTTGGGGTTTGTTTTTGTTGCACTACAGTGTTCCTGTTGTTCCTTTGTTTTCCGCGTATAGTTGTATGTTTCTTTCGGTTTTAGTTTGTTACCCGGATTTGTTTTCTTTCAATAAAATACTACTGTTGCCTTTATTAAGCATACAATTGTCCTATAGAAATCTTAGGTAAAACCCGAAGATCAATTCATTGTAATAACGTGATTTTTCGGCATGCATCCGTAGTCGTAAATTAAAGCGAAAGATATTCAAACTCATAAGTCAAAAACAAAATACTGACGCTTCTGCAAAAGAAAGCCCTAAAAACAAACAACAGTACTAAATATAAACACAACATAGAAAACAAAAGACTAAGCAACACTAACTCCAACAAAAACCGGGTGCCAAAAGTTCCTGCTACCAGTACATGTATCTAGAGAATTAAAAACGTCTTCGAATTGATTCAGTTCGTAAAAGCATAATTTATTATATTAGATAATTGTCACAGAGCTTGGGCATATGGCTGTTATGATTGCAGGTAAACCTGTTTCATCATCACACATGACTCAATTTTCTTTAACTGACGTCACAAATGCCCCACTTGAATCCCCCTTCAGATGAGACTGTTTCGTGTATCCTATATTCTAGGGGAGACTTTTATTACAGAAATTAAAAGGACATTTTTCATAATATTAAGCTCATCTTTTTAAATATCAAAACTTAGTATAGATTTGACTTTATTGAACGATATTAATATCAGATTGTAAAAGAAACATTTATGAATTCTAATTACCGTGATTCTTGTTGCTTTACGGGATGAACTGTCAAGTTTTATTAATCGCTAACATATTAATAGCATAATATTATACAAATATAGCCTTTGTATGAGGTCGATACAAGGATATATTGACCTGAAAGAAGTATATTGACTGAGGACGAAGTCCGAGGTCGATATACTTCTTTGGGTCGATATATCCTGTATTGACCTCGTACAAGTCTATATTTGTTATATTATTAATTTCCGACCATGTTTGTATCAAAATCGTCATTTAGGTTTGTTGGAACTTAACATATTAGTTGTTATTTCATTTACTTGTTTTTTGACATCTTATGTATTTCAGGAAGATTTTTTTTCGTCAAATAATCGATCACAGATATAATTTGTTTCAAAACGTTAAACAATATCCTGAAATTCATTACATGACGTCACAAAGTATATCGGTTTTTAGATATTCTAAAAATAACCGTGCAATATGCTTTTTGCCGGTCAATATGCTTTTTGCTATCCGCCGTTTTATCTCTACCTTCGAAAATATAGTTTAACATGTGACTATCCCTAAACGAATCAAATTTGTTAAAATATACGAATTAATAATATATCCGTGTATTTCTATTAGATAGTCTGTTCCCTTATTATAACCAAGCTTCATAAATATAGATTGAAATGATTGTCAACTTTAATATCTCTTGCACGTAAACACCCTTGTAGATTTCGAAAGAGCAGGCTAATGCTGCAATAAGGCAGCACTCTCATTCGCAAAGTTGAAAGGGATTAATACAAGTGGCAATGACTTGCTTCCCAATCAACTTAAATCAAATATGTTCAAACTAATGTGTACGGATAATTGCACAGTTGTTACATATAATGAAAACGTTTCTAGGAAAAACTTCATTCTGTTTACTTCTTGAAACGATCAAATCCATCTAGTAAGTTTCTTGATTTTTTTTTTTGCACGATATCACACGTTCTTATCAACCTACAATTCATGAAAACATTCTGTGCATCAAAACTAAAAAAAAACATCGTTATAAATAAAATAAATTAAAAAAAACAATATGGGGTGGCGTTCTCGAAAGTATCCTAGGACTCGTCCTTAGTCATACCTAAGACCGATTTTAGGATGGAGTTAGAATCAACTTAGGACACTATTAAGTTGTGTCTCATAGTTATATCAAACGCATCTTATGTTAGGACTTCCTAAACGTATACCAAGTCGAAATTTTAAATCGCTAAAGTTAATGTTTAAATTTGATAAACCATTTATTAATGACGAACCATTTAATAAATTGTTAACGAATTTTATAATAACACGTATTAAATTAAATCTCTGAATTCAAATCACGGTAATTATATCAGAGATGATTGTAATAGAAAGTGGAAAACAAATTGTTTTAAACAGAATGATAATTAAATTTGTAGAGTCATCGTATCGTGAAACACGAAGTTAATGCCCAATCTCTACATGTACAAGTTAATAACCGATGGTGCGTTTCATGTCGTGTTCATCTTCGCGTAAAATAAAGAGCAAAAAACGAAATTCAAATTTTATTATGCTAATATGAATATATGATCTTAAAACACCTCATTTGATGTCCTCAAGTTAGGACGAACAAGAATGTGTCCATAGTACACGGATGCCCCACTCGCACTATAATTTTCCATGTTCAGTGGACCGTGAAATTGGGGTCAAAACTTTAATTTGGAATTAAAATTAGAAAGATCATATCATAGGGAACATGTGTACTAAGTTTCAAGTAGTTGTGACTTTAACTTCATCAAAAACTACCTTGACCAAAAACTTTAACCTGAACTTCCCACTTTCATTTTCTATGTTCAGTTGACCATGAAATTGGGGTCAAAACTATAATTTGGCATTAAAATTAGAAAGATCATATCATGGGGAACATGTGTACTAAGTTTCAAGTGGATTGGACTTCAACTTCATCAAAAACTACCTTGACCAAAAACTTTAACCTGAAGTCGGACGAACGAACGAACGAACGAACGGACGGACGAACGGACGAACGGAGGCACAGACCAGAAAACATAATGCCCCTCTACTATCGTAGGTGGGGCATACAAATTAGAAATAGAGCTTCGAGAACACGACTTAGAAAAAAGAAGTGTCATAAGATGGTCTTAGGACACGTCCTACTCGTAAGATAGCTTCGAGAACACCACCCTGAACTTCAATATATATATGAGTGTATTAAATTAATTAGGAAAAAACGACATACTCTGACGATGAGCAGCTTGAAATACAATAGCATTTATATATATAGATATATATAAATATTAACATGAAATAGAAACTCCTCTGAAAATCCCATTCAATCCCGCACATCGCAATGTGATGACGTCTCTCATGGTAAATGGTCGTTGTAGTTTGTTTTATCTTTAAACATTCAGAAATAATACAAAAAAGTTGAAAAAAGTTATTTAATAGATATATCACTACTGATATACTAACATTGTAGAGATGGTTAAGGAAAATGTTATCCACCTAAAAATTGTATTTTAATGAATAAAAAAGGGGTTAACAAATCTTCTTATCTCACTTATCAAGAATTCATCTTATTTAGTATGTACTGTACGAATACTCACAACTGAATACTTGTTTATAATATACACCGTACGTATTATAAATCAAATGTAGTGTATAGATACTCACGAGTCAAT